>NC_034179.2:31224305-31274226 GCF_002021735.2 Oncorhynchus kisutch
CCACATACAATTATCTATCAGACGATTATCTATCAGAAAAAGATCTGATGTGGTTGGTAAAATGACCAATTAGAAAAAATATCAGAATTGGGCTGCCTGTGTAAACTGTTTTGAAATACAATGCAAAAAAAGTATTTAGTCAGCCACCAATTGTGCAAGTTCTACCACTAAAAAGATGAGAGAGGCCTGTAATTTTCATCATAGGTGCACTTCAACTATGACAGACAAAATGAGAAAAAGAAATCCAGAAAATCACATTGTAGGATTTTTTATGAATTTATTTGCAAATTATGGTGGAAAATAAGTATTTGGTAACCTACAAACAAGCAAGATTTCTGGCTCTCACAGACCTGTAACTTCTTCTTTAAGAGGCTCCTCTGTCCTCCACTCGTTACCTGTATTAATGGCACCTGTTTGAACTTGTTATCAGTATAAAAGACACCTGTCCACAACCTCAACACAGTCACACTCCAAACTCCACTATGGCCAAGACCAAAGAGCTGTCAAAGGACACCAGAAACAAAATTGTAGACCTGCACCAAGCTGGGAAGACTGAATCTGCAATAGGTAAGCAGCTTAGTTTGAAGAAATCAACTGTGGGAGCAATTATTAGGAAATGGAAGACATACAAGACCACTGATAATCTCCCTCGATCTGGGGCTCCACGTAAGATCTCAGCCCGTGGGGTCAAAATGATCACAAAATGAGCAAAAATCCCAGAACCACACGGGGGGACCTAGTGAATGACCTGCAGAGAGCTGGGACCAAAGTAACAAAGCCTACCATCAGTAACACACTACGCCTCCAGGGACTCAAATCCTGCAGTGCCAGACGTGTCCCCCTGCTTAAGCCAGTACATGTCCAGGCCTGTCTGAAGTTTGCTAGAGAGCATTTGGATGATCCAGAAGAAGATTGGGAGAATGTCATATGGTCAGATGAAACCAAAATATAACTTTTGGGTAAAAACTCAACTAGTCGTGTTTGGAGGACAAAGAATGCTGAGTTACATCCAAAGAACACCATACCTACTGTGAAGCATGAGGGTGGAAACATCATGCTTTGGGGCTGTTTTTCTGCAAAGGGACCAGGACGACTGATCCATGTAAAGGAAAGAATGAATGGGGCCATGTATCGTGAGATTTTGAGTGAAAACCTCCTTCCATCAGCAAGGGCATTGAAGATGAAACGTGGCTGTGTCTTTCAACATGACAATGATCCCAAACACACCGCCCGGGCAACGAAGGAGTGGCTTCGTAAGAAGCATTTCAAGGTCCTGGAGTGGCCTAGCCAGTCTCCAGATCTCAACCCCATAGAAAATCTTTGGAGGGAGTTGAAAGTCCGTGTTGCCCAGCAACAGCCCCAAAACATCACTGCTCTAGAGGAGATCTGCATGGAGGAATGGGTCAAAATACCAGCAACAGTGTGTGAAAACCTTGTGAAGACTTACAGAAAACGTTTGACCTCTGTCATTGCCAACAAAGGGTATATACAAAGTATTGAGATAAAACTTTTGTTATTGACCAATACTTATTTTCTACCATCATTTGCAAATAAATTATTCAAAAATCCTACAATGTGATTTTCTGGATTTTTTTTCTCATTTTGTCTCTGTCATAGTTGAAGTGTACCTATGATGAAAATTACAGGCCTCTCTCGTCTTTTTAAGTGGGAGAACTTGCACAATTGGTGGCTGACTAAATACTTTTTTGCCCCACTGTATATAAGTAAGGTCCCTCAGTCGAGCAGTGAATTTCAAAACATAGATTCAACCACAAAGACCAGGGAGGTTTTCCAATGCCTCGCAAAGGGCACCAATTGGTAGATGGGTACAAATAAAAAAGCAGACATTGAATGTCACTTTGAGCATGGTGAAGTTATAATTACACTTTGGATGGTGTATCAATGCATCCAATGCATCAAGGCTTCCTTCCTAAATCAGTTGACAGAGAGGAGGAAACCGCTCAGGGATTTCACCATGAGGCCAATGATGACTTTAAACAGTTACAGATTTTAATGGCTGTGATAGGAAGAAACTGAGGATGGATCAGGGGCATTGTAGTTACACCACAATACTTAATTGATAGAGGGAAAAGGAAGCCTGTGGCAGAATAAAAATATTCCAAAACATGCATCATGTTTGCAACAAGATACTAAGTAATACTTCAGAAAATGTAGTAAAGCAATTAACTTTTTTGTCCTGAATACAGAGTGCTATGTTTGGGGAAATCCAATACAACACATTACTGAGTACCCACTCTCCATATTTTCAAGGCATAGTGGTGGCTGCATCATGTTATTGTAATCGTTGAGGAGTTTTTCAGGATGAAAAAAGAAACAGGAAGGGGTGTGTTCTATGAATAATTGATAGATTTTGACATCATACAAGAGTATCATACAAGAGTATTACTTAATTACAAACAATGCCCACAACCTATACGCTGATGATATCTTACTAACACTGTCATATCCCAGCTGTTCAATACCAAGTCCTGGATATAAAGTGAATTCCCAGCTAACAGTACAAGGGAGAGAGAATGTTTTTTTTTATGTTACCCGTAAAGTTCCCCTGACGTTTGAGTGTCCAGTTTTCCGTTAGTTAGGGGATCATACAAAACTTACCCAGACCTTTTGTTACCATGTTCTCAGAATGTAAGATATTAATGTTCTAAACACGTTTCATGGAAGAACATTCTTGTGTATCAGTCGTCAGGATGTCACCTGATGGTCCCAAAGAAATGGTCTGTGTATGTTTGGTATGAGGTTGACAGAATAGTCTCCTAACCAGTAGAAAACTGGAAACAGGAATATTCTTGAAATGTAACAACAAAACATGTCTAGAACATGAATATTGAATATTCAGAGAACATGGTAACCACGGGTAAGTTCTGTTTGACATTAAGGGAATGGTCTCTTGGAAACAGTCGTTGCAGATCACTGTAACATTCCAATGAAATGTTAGGTAATGACCAAATGAGACTTAAGAGAATGTTCTATAATGGTGTGGGAACGTTTGTTGTTAGCTGCGTTGGAGTAAGCGAGGCTATTCATCTGACCCACCAGACTTTTCCAGCCCAACTTGGTACTGCTCCTTTCGTATTGAAATCAAATGGTATGAAATACCTTGGGATAAATATCAGGTCACTAATCAGTAAGATATTTTAATAAAAACCATCAGGGATGATTGACATTAAGAGATGGACAGTTTTACCTTTATCACTATGCGGTAGAGCAGAGGTGATAAAGATGAACATACTCCATAGACTTTCTTTTCTCATGTCAGTTATACCACTTCAATTCCCTCAGCATTGATTTAAAGAGATAAACTGTTTATTTTCAGGCTTCTTGTGGAAAGGCACAAGAATTTACTATTAAAAAAACTGCCCATGTTCCAGATGTTCATC
Organism: Oncorhynchus kisutch; assembly: GCF_002021735.2. Taxonomy (NCBI): domain Eukaryota; kingdom Metazoa; phylum Chordata; class Actinopteri; order Salmoniformes; family Salmonidae; genus Oncorhynchus; species Oncorhynchus kisutch. Next base: position 31,227,707 of record NC_034179.2, read on the forward strand.
TTTATTACTTATCATACAATGCAAGATACGCATTCTCATGGGGCTATAAAAATGTGAGAACAGCAGGCAGCTGGAAGTGGCTGGAGAATATTGGGTAACTTTTCATTTTACAGACCTCTAATGTAAATACATAGTAGCAAACTAAATAGGTAGTAACAATTGAGTCTTTAAAGTGACTGGTGATACATTTATTACATACAACTTAAAACATTTAAAATGGCTGGAGATTTGAGTCAGTATGTTGGCAGCAGCCACTCAATGTTAGTGATGGCTGTTTAACAGTCTGATGGCCTTGAGATAGAAGCTGTTTTTCAGTCTTTCTGTCCCAGCTTTGATGCACCTGTACTGACCTTGCCTTCTGGATGATAGCGGGGTGAACAGGCAGTGGATCGGGTGGTTGTTGTCCTTGATGATCTTTTTTGCCTTCCTGTGACATCGGGTGCTGTAGGTGTCCTGGAGGGCAGGTAGTTTGCCCCCGATGATGCGTTATGCAGACCTCACTACCCTCTGGAGAGCCTTACGGTTGTGGGCGGATCAGTTGTCGTACCAGGCGGTGATACAGCCCGACAGGATGCTCTCGATGCTCTCGATTGTGCATCTGTAAAAGTTTGTGAGTGTTTTCGGTGACAAGCCAAATCTCTTCAGCCTACTGAGGTTGAAGAGGCGCTGTTGCGCCTTCTTCACCATGCTGTCTGTGTGGGTGGACCATTTCAGTTTGTCCGTGATGTGTACGCCTAGGAACTTAAAACTTTCCACCTTCTCCACTACTGTTCTGTCGATGTGGATTGGGGGGTGCTCCCTCTGCTGTTTCCTGAAGTCCACGATCATTTCCTTTGTTTTGTTGATGTTGAGAGTGAGGTTATTTTCCTGACACCACACTCCCGAGGGCCCTCACCTCCTCCCTGTAGACCGTCTCGTCATTTTAGGTAATCAAGCCTACCACTGTAGTGTCGTCTGCAAATGATGATTGAGTTGGAGGTGTGCATGGCCACGCAGTCATGGGTGAACAGGGAGTACAGGAGAGGGCTGAGAACGTACCCTTGTGGGGCCCCAGTGTTGAGGATCAGCGGGGTGGAGATGTTGTTTCCCACACTCACCACCTGGGGACGGCCCGTCAGAAAGTCCTGGACCCAGTTGCACAGGGCGGGGTCGAGACCTAGGGTCTCGAGCTTAAAGGCGAGTTTGGAGGGTACTATGGTGTTAAATGTTGAGCTGTAATCGATGAACAGCATTCTTATATAGGTATTCCTCTTGTTCCAGATGGGTTAGGGCAGTGTGCAGAGTGATTGTGATTGCGTTGTATGTGGACCTGTTGGGGCGGAAAGAAAATTGGAGTGGGTCTAGGGTGTCAGTTAGGGTGGAGGTGATATGATCCTTGACTAGTCTCTTTAAGCACTTCATGATGATGGAAGTGAGTGCTACGGGGAGATAGTCGTTTAGTTCAGTTACCTTAGCTTTCATGGGAACAGGAACAATGGTGGCCCTCTTGAAGCATGTGGGAACAGCAGACTGGGATAGGGATTGATTGAATATGTCTGTAAACACACCAGCCAGCTGGTCTGCGCATGCTCTGAGGACGCGGCTAGGAATGCAATCTGGGCCGGGTTAACACGTTTAAATGTTTTACTCACGTTGGCTGCGGTGAAGGAGAGCCTTGGTAGCGGGCCGTGTCAGTGGCACTTTATTGTCCTTAAAGCAAGCAAAGAATGTGTTTAGTTTGTCTGGAAGCAAGACCTTGGTGTCCGCGGAGGGGCTGTTTTCTTTTTGTAATCCATGATTGACTGTAGAACCTGCCACATATGTCTCGTGTCTGAGCCATTGAATTGCGACTCTACATTGTCTCTATACTGACGCTTACCTAGTTTTATTGCCTTGCGGAGGGAATAGCTACACTGTTTGTATTCGGTCATGTTTCCGGTCGCCTTGCCATGATTAAAAGCAGTGGTTTGCACTTTCAGTTTTGCGCAAATGCTGCCATCAATCCACAGTTTCTGGTTAGGGAAGGTTTTAATAGTCACTGTGGGCACAACATCACCGATGCACTGGCTAATAAACTCGCTCACCAAATCAGCGTTTAATCAATGTTGTTGTCTGAGGCTATCTGGAACATATCCCAGTCCACATGATCAAAGCATTCTTGAAGCATGGAATCAGATTGGTCAGACCAACGTTGAACAGACCTGAGCAAGGGCGTTTCCTGTTTAAGTTTCTGTCTATAGGCTGGGAGCAACAAAATGGAGTCGTGGTCAGATTTGTCGAAAGGAGGGCGAGGGAGGGCTTTGTATGCGTTGCGGAAGTTAGAGTAGCAATGATCCAGAATGCTTCCAGCCCGGGTTGCGCATTTGATATGCTGATATAATTTAGGGAGCCTTGTTTTCAGATTAGCTTTGTTAAAATCTCCAGCTAAGAACAAAAAAGTAATACTACAGATGGGTTAGCTAGTGCACATAGGAACTTCCTACAAAACAACTGTTGAACATTTGAAAAAGACAACATGGATGATATTTGACATGGACCCAGGAAACAGAATTCATAAATAAATGCAGCCTCAGGTTGTGTTTTCAAGTTTACATAGAGTCCAATGAAGTTCTTTCAGGGCCGTTGAGGTTTCTTCTTGGGGGGGATATACATGGCTGTGATTATAATTGAAGACAATTCTCTTGGTAGACAATGCGGTCGCCGTTTAATTGTAAGGAATTCTAGATCAGGTGAACTAAAGGACTTGAGTTCATGTATGTTGTTATTATCACACCACGACTCATTAATCATAAGGCATACACTCCTGCCCTTCTTCTTACCAGAGAGATGTTTGTTTGTCGGCATGATGAGTGAAGAAACCGGGTGGCTGTACCGACTCTGGTAAGGTATCCCGAGTGAGACATGTTTCCGTGAAACAGATAATGTTACCATCTCTGATGTCTCTCTGGAAGGCAATTGCATTTCGCCTACCTTGTTGTCAAGAGACTGGACATTGGCGAGTAGTATACTCGGGAGCGGTAAGTGATGTCCCCGTCTACGGAGCCTGACCAGAAGACTGTTCCGTCTGCTCCTTCTGCGGTGCCGTTGTTTTGTGTCACCTACTGGGATCCGATCCATTTTCCTGGGTGGTGGTCCAAACAGAGAATCCGCTTAGGGAAAGTCGTATTCCTGGTCGTAATGTTGGTAAGATGATGTTGCTCTTATATCCAATAGTTCTTCCCAGCTAATGTGTAATAAGACTTAAGATTTCCTGGGGTAACAGTGTAAGAAATAATACATACATTTAAAAAAAAAATACTGCATAGTGTCATGATGTTGACCAGTTGGGGGAGGTTTATGACCCCCATAAAAACCTTTCCCCTATGAAACACGCCCTTCTTTCACCACTATATAAACCTGTTGACAAAAATTCAACTGTTCCAAGGACGTGACGACTTGCGGTCCCTGCGTTAAAAGGACAAGATCACCTACAGAACTAAGCTAACATCAGCGTGAGCTCTGGTTGAACGACAGGAACCTAACGAAATTAGCATCGAATCTCAACGTGAAGGTGATGACCTACATGCCGGAAGGATGGATTTCGACTATACCAGCCAGAATATAGCATGATCATATAGCATGGCAACTTGGTATGAACTTTAAACTCTTATTCACTAAAAAAGTGAGACCTCCTAGCTGTTGCGTTAACAACAGCAGCTGTAAACGTGGGCTAGGAAAGGACGGACAAAGCAGATGGGATTGTGTATCGCTGCAGAATGCTGTGGTGCTGGTTAAAAGTGTGCCTTAAATTCTAAATAAATCACTGACAGTGTCACCATCCTCTGCAGCAGAGGTAACTCTGGGTCTTCCTTTCCTGTGGCGGTCCTCATGAGAGACAGTTTCATCATAGCGCTTGATGGTTTTTGCAAATGCACTTGAGGAAACTTTCAAAGTTCTTGAAATGTTCCGGATTGACTGACCTTCATGTCTTAAAGTAATGATGGACTGTCGTTTCTCTTTGCTTATTTGATCTGTTTTTGCCATAATATGGACTTGGTCTTTTACCAAAAAGGGTTATCTTCAGGAATACCACCCCTACCTTGTCCCAACACAACTGATTGGCTCAAACGCATTAAGAAAGAAAGAAATTCCACAAATGTACTTTTAACAAGGCACACCTGTTAATTGAAATGCATTCCGAGTGACTACCTCATGAAGCTGGTTGAGAGAATGCCAAGAGTGTGCAAGCTGTCATCAAGGCAAAGGGTGGCTACTTTAAAGAATCTCAAATATAAAATATATTTTGATTTGTTTAACCCTATTTTGGTTAGTACATGATTCCATATGTGCTATTTCATAGTTTTGATGTCTTCACTATTATTATACAATGTAGAAAATAGTAAAAGCAAAGAAAAACCTGGAATGAGCAGGTGCGTCCAAACTTTTGACTGGCACAGTACATCAATCAGTACAAAAAGCAACATTGTGTAGAGTGCGATATGTGAAATCACAGGGCCATTATGTATGAAACAATTTCAACATAGTATCAAATAATAGGCTGTATCCAATACTTGCTGGTGAAAAAAACAAAAGTAAAAAGAGACAAAAGCGAGACTTAAGAAGGAGAAGCATAGAAATAGCACCCCTGCAAACCAAAATTTGACGTTAGGACATCCCTGGGAACTTCACGAAATGGTTTCCTAAAGTGGTCAGGACGTTGTACCATGGTTCCCTGGAGTTTTTTTCTAGTTCTCGGTTTGTTCCAACGACATCCCCAAGTACGTTTTTAGGACATTCTCAGAACATTGTGTCATGATCCCCTGGAGTAAAAAAAAAAAATCTAGTTCTTGGTTTGTTCCAGCGATATCCCCAAGGACATTTTGTGAAAGAATGTCCTAAAAAGGTCCTGAATGTTACCATGGGACCATCATGCGATGTCCCCCTTGACCACCATGAAACTTCCACTTGTGGTCATTGAATGTACCATGGATAACGTCCTATCAGAACAAAATAGGAAACTTTTCATAAGGTTCCCTAATGGACATCAAAATACCTTATTTTAAAATTATACCTTGACCAAACGGGGACCTGTACTGAATGTCTTCTTATGATCCTGAGTAAAAACATGATGTCTTAATGTTCCTAAATCATTTTCAGAACGTTTCAGAAAATCTTTAAAGGGACCCAAAGGGAACGTTGCCTAATGTCCTTAGACATCTCCTGTTTGCTGGGGCATAGAACGGATCTACCACTTATCAGACTTGCTTCCAATAAGAATGACATATCTATAACTCACACATCTATGTGAATTTGGTGAGGTCACCCACAAAGTTACATAATGGACCTTAAACAATAAAAATAATGCACACATGCCCCTATTACTTTGATTGATTGTTAGATGGTGGTGGCTAAAGCTTTCTGACATTTGTGGCTGTTTAAAGAAAACTAAACAGTGGATTACAGTTCCTCCTGGTCAGGATGACAAACCATCTAACATCAAGTTGTAAACTACTGAACTTCCCCTTTAATCTCTTGAACACAAATTACCTTGTAATATTTTGTACATTTGCAAAGCCCAAGTGGACAACATCCCACAAGCCATGTTTGTTACTTTCCTCATTAGCTTCTGGGAATTTGTGTCAATGGAGTCATGACGTACATGTTTACATCCTGACTGACATATTCGTCATCACATTGTGGGTTTTGTTGTAAATAAAAGGCTGTGATGTTGTTTCTGTAGTAAGTCTGGAGGGGTGGGATAGAACACAGGAATCATCTTGGAACACTGAAGACACTGAAGAAAGCTGTAGAAAACCTGCTTATGTTAGTGCTTAACTTCAACTCTTCATGTCAAGGACAGGTATTATATTGCTATCTAGTGTGGAATCGAGTGATTCATATATATAATTTAATGTGTTTTGGTGTATGAAATGTCCATACATACAATCTTATTTGGGTAATGTTGTCTAGTTATCTGGCTATCAAGTAAGGATATTAGCTTACTTAGGTCAGCTGTTTGCAGAATATAGCTATTTAGCTAAATAGCTGAGATCACTTGTGTCATATAAACCTTCCAGAACAATGTATAGCTTTCTTTGCTAGCTAGCTACATCTCGTCTGACTGATGATAGATATACAGCTACCAGCTGGAGCTGGATAGAAGCTAACCCTGAAAAAGCCCCATACCTCAGCAGTTTACCAAATGAACTGGCAGGGAAGCTGCCCCACAGTCTGCCCCTTTAAGAAAACGGTTTATCTGCTACTGCTACCACAAAATCAGTAGATGCTTTTAAAGTTTGTGTTTTGAAACTGATTCCCCAAGTTGTACAACTAATCTTTTCAAATTCTCCTCTCAAGATTCTGAGCTACTCCCTGACCGACGAATGGAGAACCACACGTATCCTAACCACGTTCTCCTCCTGGAGGGGTTAAAGGTCACACAACAGTCCTCGTACCCTGCCTTCATCCTCTTCCTCATTATCTACATCTTCACAATGGTAGCAAACATCGGACTCATATCATTGATCTCCATGGAGAGGAGCCTGCACCAGCCCATGTACATCCTCTTCTGCAACCTGCCTCTTAATGACATAGTTGGTGCTACAGTGATGATACCTCGTCTGTTATGGGACATTTTGACCACAGCTCCTGAGCGATATATCACTTACACGGAGTGTGTCATTCAGGCTTTCTATACTCATGTTTATGCTACAACATCACACACCGTTCTCATGATCATGGCCTTTGACCGGTATGTGGCCATCTGCAACCCCCTGCGGTACGCTACCATCATGACAAACAAAATGGTTATCAGGTTGTCTATGTCTGCCTGGGGGGTGGCCATAGTCTTAGTGGGGATTTTGCTGGGCCTCACCATCCGCCTGTCACGCTGCAGGTCTAACATATTTAACCCTTACTGTGACAACGCCTCCTTATTCAAGCTCTCCTGTGAGAGTGTGCTTATAAATAACATATATGGCTTAATCTTTACTGTTGTGCTGTTTGTCTCGTCCATAGGCAGCATCAGTCTCACCTATCTCAAGATCGCCATTGTATGTCTGAGCAGTAAAAACAGCTCTTTAAACAGCAAGGCCCTGACAACCTGCAGCACACACTTACTGGTCTATCTCATCGTGCTGGGATGTGGGTTTACCATTATCGTCCTCCACCGCTTCCCAGCCTTTGCAGACCTGCGCAAAGTGAGCAGTCTTCTGGGTAGTGTGGTCCCTACTTGTCTCAACCCCATAATATATGGTTTACAGACTAAAGAGATTAAACAGAGGATCTTTAGAGTGTTTCACAGAGCCAAGGTGGCTGCATAATGTGTTAATCTGACAGGAAAATAAATGATATATCCTATGATGAGAACTGTGTGTGGCATTCATGAAACAAGGGTGGGGTGTCTTCTCAGCCATCAGCTGAGGGACCAGTTCTCTTGAATTGTATGCTAAAATGAATTGAAAACCATGATTTCCACAGTGATATTCCACATAAAAAATATGTTTTAAAATGTATAACATACAGCCACCCTTGTATCTGTTAGTACTACTGAAAAATGTCCTCATTCCTGCTCTAAAGCAAATATAAAACTAGGAAGAGCTCTATGTTGTTTTCAAATGGACATTTATTTTCATCTAGTGCAAGGTTTTTAGGGAGTGTTCCATGAATCATTTATAGATTAAATGTCCACATGCAAACCATCATACACGAGTATTACTTTCAATTATTCCATCAAGAGGTCTCTCTTGTTGTGCAAAGTTTTATTTTAAGTTGTGACGCTTACAGAAAAGGCAGAGGCACAAAAATGAAATGTGTGGATACTTTATTTTACAGTGTGCTATTTCCCTGATATTTAGAAAGAACATTGTCAGATTGTAGGTACACAAGAAATCACCTAATGATTACTCTTTAGTTTCTTTTAGATGAATTCAGAACATGTATCAGTACAAAACATATAGTACTGTATCTGGTAGTCTGTACAATGCAAATGAACAGGAATGTACAGTTGTTATTATTTTTGTGTTCCTTATCAATAAACTATTAAATCAAATGTATACAGTTGTGCAATATACATCATGAACCAAATGGTGAACAATAATGTTGTTCGGTTTAGTTTCTAAGAGCATAAACATTTCGTTTTTCTGCCTTCCGAAAAACAATCAATAATTGGAAGTAGTGACTTGGTATTATTTTGGAATCTGAAAATGATTACTCTTTTTAGCCCATACTAAACTATTTTAAAAGTAGAGGCACAGGAGAGGAGCACTTCTTTGGTTTATATTTAATAAATCGGGTGCTCTTTGATCAAGGGATACTATATATATATAAAAAGTTGGTGCTGGATAGTAAACAATGCCAGGAAAGCCTGGAAAGCAAGAATGAATCAAGACACTCTCATTTAGTGTAAAAAATGTAAAAGCCTTTGTTGTTTTAAGGCTTATGTATGGCAAGAATGAAAAAAACACAGCGCTGCGGCTACAACAGCATTCATCCTGGTGACAAAGAATATTGTTGAACAAACAGGTGTATATCCCAACTTTTACAGGAAGTGGTTCAATAAATTATATATATATATATAATTTGCAACACCTCAAAAGAAATGCAAAATCATAAAAGAAAAATACATACTATGTACACATGAGTTCATGTTACCAAACTTAAATAAGAATGGAGAACAAAAAAGAAAAAGAAAATCACATATATCTTACAGGAAGGGAGAATAAAACATTTCCCAATTTAGACCCTGCAATACTGTTGATTTAATTTAAAGATCCAGAACGTTTCAAGTTGTAGGAGACGTTTGAGATGGCCATTGCTTTCAGAGAGTTTGGGCTGCCATGGCCAGCATGTCTGTAATGTTTAGCCTTCGGAAACTTATCGTTAGCAGTTCTTATAGCATAAGCATGTTCAGACACCCTGTCCTTGAGCCTTCTCTTAGTACGTCCTATGTAAAATAACCCACATGGGGCTATAAATAATCCAGCCCGTACACCATATACAGTAGGTAGTGTAGCAGTTGCACTTGGTATTTGTTTTTACGATATGATGGCAGTGATTGCAGTTACCACACGGTCTGCGCATATTTATAAACAGCTGGTGCATGACATCTAAGGAAGTCTATAGATTTTGCTCGCCTGAAGTAGAGTATATTGTGATAAATTGCAGGCCACACTACTTGCCTCGAGACTTTTCAGCTATACTTTTCCTGGCTGTTTATTTACCACCACAAACAGATGCTGGCACTAAGACCGCACTCAGTCAGCTGTATAAGGAATAAGCAAACAGGAAACCACTCACCCAGAGGCGGCGCTCCTAGTGGCCGGAGATTTTAATGCAGGGAAACTTAAAATCAGTTCTAACAAATCTCTATCAATATGTTAAATGTGCAACTAGAGGGAAAAAAATTCTAGATCACCTGTACTCCACACACAGAGATGCTTACAAAGCTCACCCTCGCCCTCCATTTGATGAAGCAGATGCTAAACTACAGGACTGTTTTGCTATCACAGACTGGAACATGTTCCGGGATTCTTCCGATGACATTGAGGAATACACCACATCAGTCACTGGCTTTATCAATAAGTGCATCAAGGATGTCGTCCCCACAGTGACTGTATGTACATACCCCAACCAGAAGCCATGGATTACAGGCAACATTCGCACTGAGCTAAAGGGTAGAGCTGCCGCTTTCAAGGAGCGGGACTCTAACCCAGAAGCTTACAAGAAATTCCGCTATGCCCTGCGACGAACCATCAAACAGGCAAAGCGTCAATACAGGGCTAAGATTGAATCATACTACAACGGTGAAGCACGGCCGCGAGCTGCCCAGTGACACGAGACTACCAGACAAGCTAAATCACTTCTATGCTCGCTTCGAGGCAAGCAACACTGAGGCATGCATGAGAGCATCAGCTGTTCCGGGCGACTGTGTGATCACGCTCTCCGTAGCCGACGTGAGTAAGACTTTTAAACAGGTCAACATACACAAGGATGCGGGGCCAGACGGAATACCAGGATGTGTGCTCTGGGCATGTGCTGACCAACTGGCAGCTGTCTTCACTGACATTTTCAACATGTCCCTGATTGAGTCTGTAATACCAATATGTTTCAAGCAGATCACCATAGTCCCTGTGCCCAGGAACACAAAGGCAACCTGCCTAAATGACTACATACCCGTAGCACTCACGTCTGTAGCCATGAAGTGCTTTGAAAGGCTGGTAATGTCATCAACACCATTCTCCCAGAAACCCTAGACCCACTCCAATTTGCATACCGCCCAAACAGATCCCCAAATTATGCCATCTCTATTGCACTCCACACTGCCCTTTCCCACCTGGACAAAAGGAACACCTATGTGAGAATGCTGTTCATTGACCACAGCTCAGCGTTCAACACCATAGTACCCTCAAAGCTCATCACTAAGCTAAGGATCCTGGGACTAAACACCTCCCTCTGCAACTGGATCCTGGACTTCCTGTCGGGCCGCCCCCAGGTGGTGAGGGCAGGTAGCAACACATCTGCCACGCTGATCCTCAACACTGGAGCTCCCCAGGGGTGCGTGCTCAGTCCCCTCCTGTACTCACTGTTCACCCACGACTGCATGGCCAGGCACGACTCCAACACCATCATTAAGTTTGCAGACGACACAACAGTGATGAGTGACGAGACAGACTATAGTGAGGAGGTCAGAGACCTGGCTGGGTGGTGCCAGAATAACAACCTATCCCTCAACTTAACCAAGACTAAGGAGTTGATTGTGGACTACAGGAAAAGGATCACCGAACACGCCACCATTCTCATGGCAAGGAAACTAAAAGGACTTGGCATGGGTCCTGAGATCCTCAAAAGGTTCTACAGCTGCAACATCGAGAGCATCCTGACTGGTTGCATCACTGCCTGGTACGGCAATTGCTCAGCCTCCGACCGCAAGGCACTTCAGAGGGTAGTGCGTCCGGCCCAGTACGTCACTGGGGCAAAGCTGCCTGCCATCCAGGACCTCTACACCAGGCGGTGTCAGAGGAAGGCCCTAAAAATTGTCAAAGACCCCAGCCACCCCAGTCATAGACTGTTCTCTCTACTACCGCATGGCAAGTGGTACCGGAGTGCCAAGTCTAGGACATAAAGGCTTCTCAACAGTTTTTACCCCCAAGCAATAAGACTCCTGAACAGGTAACCAAATGGTTACCCCGACTATTTGCATTGTGTGCCCCCCAACCCCTCTTTTATGCTGCTGCTACTCTCTGTTTATCATATATACATAGTCACTTTAACTATACATTCATGTACATACTACCTCAGTTGAGCCGACCAACCAGTGCTCCCGCACATTGGCTAATCGGTCTATCTGCATTGTGTCCCACCACCCGCCAACCCCTCTTTACGCTACTGCTACTCTCTGTTCAACATATATGCATAGTCACTTTAACCATACCCGCATGTACATACTACCTCAATAAGCCTGACTAACAGGTGTCTGTATATAGCCTTGCTACTCTTATTTTCAAATGTCTTTATTGTTGTGCACTTGAGTGAGGACCCAAAAGCGGTTTAACAAAAACAGAGTCCTTTAATGTAAAAACACAGGGAAGACATAGATCCTCTTCGGATGTAGAAAATGGCAAAATAGACAACCCTCAGAGAGGGCGACAAATGAAACAGAAAGTCCTTCTGATATTTACAAAAGAGTCCCCTTCTTAGCAGCAGAGGAGAATAGCTGGGTTGCGGCGACAGACTGCTGGTCTCTCTGGGTAGGCGCGGGTCGTAGCGGACAGAGGTACCTGATCACACGTAGCATCAGAAGAACAGGCAGATTCCGACAGGATGGGACAAGGGTGAAGCAAACGAGACGATAGTTTGGTTCTGGCATGAGAAACTCAAACGAGAATCTGACAAAGAAAGAAGCAGGAACAGAGAGAGAAATAGAGACCTAATCAGAGGGACAAAAGGGAACAGGTGGGAAAAGGGTGAACGAGGTAGTTAGAGAAGATGAGGAACAGCTGGGGGAAGGAGAGGAAGAGAAGGTAACCTAATACGACCAGCAGAGGGAAACGGAGTGAAGAGAAAGAACAGGAACAAGACATAATATGACAATACATGACAGTACCCCCCCACTCACCGAGCGCCTCCTGGCGCACTCGAGGAGGAAACCTGGCGGCAACGGAGGAAATCATCGATCAGCGAACGGTCCAGCACGTCCCGAGAGGGAACCCAACTCCTTTCCTCAGGACCGTACCCCTCCCAATCTACTAGGTACTGATGACCACGGCCCCGAGGACGCATGTCCAAAATCTTACGGACCCTGTAGATAGGTGCGCCCTCGACAAGGATGGGGGGGGGGGGAAGACGAGCGGGGGCGCGAAGAACGGGCTTAACACAGGAGACATGGAAGACCGGGTGGACGCGACGAAGAAAACGCGGGAGAAGAAGTCGCACTGCGACAGGATTAATGATCTGAGAAATACGGAACGGACCAATGAACCGCGGGGTCAACTTGCGAGAAGCTGTCTTAAGGGGAAGGTTTTGAGTGGAGAGCCATACTCTCTGACCGCGACAATATCTAGGACTCTTAGTTCTACGCTTATTAGCGGCTCTCACAGTCTGCGCCCTATAACGGCAAAGTGCAGACCTGACCCTCTTCCAGGTGCGCTCACAACGTTGGACAAAAGCCTGAGCGGAGGGGACGCAGGACTCGGCGAGCTGAGACGAGAACAGCGGAGGCTGGTACCCGAGGCTACTCTGAAAAGGAGATAGACCGGTCGCAGACGAAGGAAGCGAGTTGTGGGCGTATTCTGCCCAGGGGAGCTGTTCTGACCAAGACGCAGGGTTACGAAAAGAAAGACTGCGTAAGATGCGACCAATAGTCTGTTGGCCCGTTCTGCTTGACCGTTAGACTGAGGGTGAAAGCCGGAAGAGAGACTGACGGAAGCTCCAATCAAACGGCAAAACTCCCTCCAAAATTGAGACGTGAATTGCGGACCCCTGTCCGAAACGACGTCTGACGGAAGGCCATGAATTCTGAAAACATTCTCGATGATGATTTGTGCTGTTTCTTTAGCAGAAGGGAGCTTAGCGAGGGGAATAAAATGAGCCGCCTTAGAGAACCTATCGACAACCGTAAGAATAACAGTCTTCCCCGCTGACGAAGGCAGTCTGGTGATAAAATCTACGGCGATGTGAGACCACGGTCGAGAGGGAATGGGAAGCGGTCTGAGACGGCCGGCAGGAGGGGAGTTACCGGACTTAGTCTGCGCGCAGACCGAACAAGCAGCCACGAAACGACGCGTGTCACGCTCCCGAGTGGGCCACCAAAAACGCTGGCGAATGGAAGCAAGCGTACCCCGAACGCCGGGGTGGCCGGCTAACTTGGCAGAGTGAGCCCACTGAAGAACGGCCAGACGAGTAGAAACAGGAACGAAAAGAAGGTTCCTAGGACAAGCGCGCGGCGACGGAGTGTGAGTGAGTGCTTGCTTTACCTGCCTCTCAATTCCCCAGACAGTCAACCCGACAACACGCCCCTCAGGGAGAATCCCCTCGGGGTCGGTGGAGACTACTGAAGAACTGAAGAGACGAGATAAAGCATCAGGCTTGGTGTTCTTAGAGCCCGGACGATAAGAAATTACGAACTCGAAACGAGCGAAAAACAGCGCCCAACGAGCCTGACGCGCATTAAGTCGTTTGGCAGAACGGATGTACTCAAGTTTCCTATGGTCAGTCCAAACGACAAAAGGAACGGTCGCCCCCTCCAACCACTGTCGCCATTCGCCAAGGGCTAAGCGGATGGCGAGCAGTTCGCGGTTTCCCACATCATAGTTACGTTCCGACGGCGACAGGCGATGAGAAAAATACACGCAAGGGTGGACCTTGTCGTCAGAGAGGGAGCGCTGAGAAAGAATGGCTCCCACGCCCACCTCTGATGCGTCAACCTCGACAACGAACTGTCTAGAGACGTCAGGTGTAACAAGGATAGGTGCGGATGTAAAACGATTCTTGAGAAGATCAAAAGCTCCCGGGCAACGGAGAACGCAACCTCCTTTCCCCGAGCTCGGTGACGAAGATCAACCCGTTGCTCTATGCGAATAGCGAGTTCAATCAAGGAATCCACGCTGGAGGGAACCTCCCGGGAGAGAATCTCATCCTTTACCTCCGCGCGGAGACCCTCCAGAAAACGAGCGAGCAAAGCCGGCTCGTTCCAGTCACTGGAGGCAGCAAGAGTGCGAAACTCAATAGAGTAATCTGTTATGGATCGATTACCTTGACATAGGGAAGACAGGACCCTGGAAGCTTCCTCCCCAAAAACAGAACGATCAAAAACCCGTATCTTCTCCTCCTTAAAGTCCTGATACTGGTTAGTACACTCAGCCTTCGCCTCCCAGATAGCCGTGCCCCACTCACGAGCCCGTCCAGTAAGGAGAGATATGACGTAGGCGATACGAGCTGTGCTCCTGGAGTAAGTGTTGGGCTGAAGAGAAAACACAATATCACACTGGGTGAGGAACGAGCGGCATTCAGTGGCCTCCCCAGAGTAACACGGCGGGTTATTGATTCTGGGCTCCGGAGATTCGGAAGCCCTGGAAGTGGCCGGTGGATCGAGGCGGAGATGGTGAACCTGTCTTGTGAGGTCGGAGACTTGGGCGGTCAGGGTCTCAACGGCATGTCGAGCAACAGACATTTCCTGCTCGTGTCTGCCTAGCATCGCTCCCTGGATCTCGACGGCTGAGTGGAAAGGATCCGAAATCGCTGGGTCCATTCTTGGTCAGATTCTTCTGTTGTGCACTTGAGTGAGGACCCAAAAGCGGTTTAACAAAAACAGAGTCCTTTAATGTAAAAACACAGGGAAGACATAGATCCTCTTCGGATGTAGAAAATTGCAAAATAGACAACCCTCAGAGAGGGCGACAAATGAAACAGAAAGTCCTTCTGATATTTACAAAAGAGTCCCCTTCTTAGCAGCAGAGGAGAATAGCTGGGTTGCGGCGACAGACTGCTGGTCTCTCTGGGTAGGCGCGGGTCGTAGCGGACAGAGGTACCTGATCACACGTAGCATCAGAAGAACAGGCAGATTCCGACAGGATGGGACAAGGGTGAAGCAAACGAGACGATAGTTTGGTTCTGGCATGAGAAACTCAAACGAGAATCTGACAAAGAAAGAAGCAGGAACAGAGAGAGAAATAGAGACCTAATCAGAGGGAAAAAAGGGAACAGGTGGGAAAAGGGTGAACGAGGTAGTTAGAGAAGATGAGGAACAGCTGGGGGAAGGAGAGGAAGAGAAGGTAACCTAATACGACCAGCAGAGGGAAACGGAGTGAAGAGAAAGAACAGGAACAAGACATAATATGACAATACATGACATTTATACTGTTGTTTTATTTCTTTACTTACCTACACACACACGCACACACATAACTTGTTTTCTCACTATTGGTTAGAGCCTGTAAGTAAGCATACATTTTTTTTGTTTTCTGTATCTTGAATGTGTTTTTTCCCAATTCTATTACATATGGTAATGAACTGAGTCACTTCCTGTGAGAGTTGGCATATACACCTGTTTCTCCACCAATACTCTTTATCACCCTGATGAAGGCTGTTGTAGCCGCAACGCGTCTGTGGTCTCTTCCACGCATAATCCGTAAAACAATAAAGGTTTTGAATTTTTACATTAAATGATAGTGCCTTGATTACTTCTGGAAGTTTGTTTGCACAGAGGCTTTTCTGGCATTGTTTACTATCCAGCATCAACATCTTTTTTTCTTTAGTAATTTAAAAGTAGACTGTATTGAGTGTTTTGCGGTCAGGAGAATTTGCTTACTGTTTTGTGGCCAGGACAGCGTGTTGAGTTTTCTGCAGCCCTGTGATAGCCTTTCTCAGCTCCTTGTTCCTCAGGCTGTAGATAATCGGGTTCATGAAAGGAGTCAGAGCTGAGTACAGCACTGACACGATGATACACACCTACAACATTAACACAACATTAAGACAATCGCAATGTGACAATGATACCTCCCCGCCCCCAAAAAATAGAATAAATGCAAAGTTACACATTGCATACAACAATGATACGCACCTGCAACATCAACACAATGTTATCCAACCTTATCACAACATTTTTAACAGCACGACCTGGATCATATTTAGCCATGAGCATTTACACAGCATTATTAGGAAGGGTTGGGGTCAATTCCATTTCAATTCCAGTCAATTCAGGAAGTACTCTGAAATTCCAATTCTTGCCCATGCTTTTCAATAAGGAAAAAATCATTCAAATTGGAATTTGGATGAATACATTTCTGAATTGAATGGAATTTAAATTAAATTGACCCCAACCCTGTTATTAGGATTATCACAGCCCTGCCACCATGACACAGACCTCTCTCAACCAACAACGACTGAAGAGCATCAGTACAATATGCGACACACAATTAATACAACACTACCATCTCCTGGTGGGAACGCATTTTGCATACTGGTAGACATTAACAGTGAAACGACACAAATCAGAGGACATGGGTAACCAGAGTAATGGCACAAATATCAGACAAACTCTTCAGCTGGTGATTGTAGAATTCACAGTGTTGACTGAAGGATGTCTGATGGCAGAGTTAAACAGACATGGGAAGAGAGGGAGGGGGAGGGGGAGAATGAAGAGGAGGGTCACCTCTGGAGAGAAGTTTCCCACAAGGTAGGAGTCGCTGGGCGGCGCCCATTTTAGCTGTCGCCACACCGATGAGGATGTAGGAAGTAAAGATGAGCACGCCGTGGTGAGCAGCGCTACAAGGGCAAAAGACCGCGACATGATACTATCCACCAGCCGAGGATGGGTCGGACAAGCAGTGGCACACCATGTTGTGTTTGCAAAACAAAAGCCACATTGCAATGGCAGTGGCCAAAAGGGTGCAGATGGCGTCTAAGGTCCACGCCCCGATGATGAGGGGCAGGCGGACGGGTTGGGTCATCACAGCGGTGTAGAGGAGATGATTACAGATGGTCACATAGCAGTCGTAGGCCATGATGATCAGCAGGGCGTGGTTATTGACGGCCATCTGGATGAAGCAGTACATCTGGAGGAAGCAGCCGGGGACGGAAACAGTCTTGACCTCAGTCAGGAAGCCTGACAACATGTTGGGGACAGTGACTGTGGTGTAGAACATTTCCATGAAGGACAGGTTGTGGAGGAAGAAGTACACGGGGGAGCCCAGCTTCGGGTCGGTCTGCAGCTGTAGGATGAGATAAAGAGAGGGATTAAACTGTGATGTAATAGATAGGCGCAGCAGGGACTTTTTCCTGACAATGTGACTCGTCCAGGGAAGAATCTGGGTTCAAGAGTCCTGACTCCTGAGGAGTATAGTGTAGTCTACAGGCCCTCAGTGAGCGGACCTGAAGGAAACCTTTTGATCACTTACACTTACTACAACACTTGTTCTCTTTTATAACATAATGTTTTTTTCTCACATGCTTTGTAAACAACAGGTGTAGACTAAGAGTGAAATGCTTACTTACAGGCCCTTCCCAACAATGCAGAGAGAAAAATAGAAATAGTAGAAAACATAGAAATAGTAGAAAAAATATAAAATAATAATAAAAACACAAGGAATGAAAAAAATAATAACACAAGGAATAAATACACAATGAGTAACGATAACTTGGCAATATACACAGGGTACCAGTACCGAGTTGATGTACAGGGGTGTGCGTGTACAGTGTACAATACCAGATGATCATGCTGTTTCCTCGTAGGATGATGGAATAGGCCAGCAGGAAGATGACGAACCATTCTGTTTTCCACCAGGCCCTGGATGATGAAGGTGACAGGGCTGGGCCGGGTGCTGTTCATACCGCTGGGCCAGTGAGCCTGATAGGAACTTAGACAAACCGAGTGCCAACAGAGAAAGACATTGATAGCGTGTACACAGTGGTGGAATAAGTACCCAATTGCCATACTTGAGTAAAAGTAAAGATACCTTAATAGAAAATGACTCAAGTAAAAGTGAAAGTCACTCAGTAAAATACTACTTGAGAAAAGTATACAAGTATTTGATTTTAAATATACTTAAGTATAAAAAGTACATTGCTAAATTATACTTAATTATCAAAAGTAAAAGTAGAAATGATTTCTTAGTGACAAAGAGCTCTTATAGGACCAGGGCACAACTAATAATAATCAATACTTTTGCTATTAATTTAACCATCTTACATATAAAACCTTATTTGTTCATCAAAATTGTGAATAACTCACCACAGGTTAATAAGAAGCATATGCTTGAAAGGATGCACATAACTCTGCACCGTTGGGTTGTATTGGAGAGTCTCTCAATCTTAAATAATTTTCCACACACACTCTGTGCCTGTATTTAGTTTTCATGCTAGTGAGGCCTGAGAATCCACTCTCACATAGGTACGTGGTTGCAAAAGGCATCAGTGTCTTAACAGCACAATTTGCCAAGGCAGGATACTCTGAGCGCAGCCCAATCCAGAAATCTGTCAGTGGCTTCTGATTAAATTAAATTTTCACAGAACCACTTGTTGCAATATCGATGAGGCTCTCTTGTTCAGATATCGATAAGTGGACTAGAGGCAGGGCATGAAAGGGATAACAAATCCAGTTGTTTGTGTCATCCGTTTCGGGAAAGTACCTACAGTGCCTTGCGAAAGTATTCGGCCCCCTTGAACTTTGTGACATTTCAGGCTTCAAACATAAAGATATAAAACTGTATTTTTTTTGTGAAGAATCAACAACAAGTGGGACACAATCATGAAGTGGAACGACATTTATTGGAAATGTCAAACTTTTTTAACAAATCAAAAACTGAAAAATTGGGCGTGCAAAATTATTCAGCCCCCTTAAGTTAATACTTTGTAGCGCCACCTTTTGCTGCGATTACAGCTGTAAGTCGCTTGGGGTATGTCTCTATCAGTTTTGCACATCGAGAGACTGACATTGTTTCCCATTCCTCCTTGCAAAACAGCTCAAGCTCAGTGAGGTTGGATGGAGAGCATTTGTGAACAGCAGTTTTCAGTTCTTTCCACAGATTCTCGATTGGATTCAGGTCTGGACTTTGACTTGGCCATTCTAACACCTGGATATGTTTATTTTTGAACAATTCCATTGTGGATTTTGCTTTATGTTTTGGATCATTGTCTTGTTGGAAGACAAATCTCCGTCCCAGTCTCAGGTCTTTTGCAGACTCCATCAGGTTTTCTTCCAGAATGGTCCTGTATTTGGCTCCATCCATCTTCCCATCAATTTTAACCATCTTCCCTGTCCCTGCTGAAGAAAAGCAGGCCCAAACCATGATGCTGCCACCACCATGTTTGACAGTGGGGATGGTGTGTTCAGGGTGATGAGCTGTGTTGCTTTTACGCCAAACATAACGTTTTGCATTGTTGCCAAAAAGTTCAATTTTGGTTTCATCTGACCAGAGCACCTTCTTCCACATGTTTGGTGTGTCTCCCAGGTGGCTTGTGGCAAACTTTAAACGACACTTTTTATGGATATCTTTAAGAAATGGCTTTCTTCTTGCCACTCTTCCATAAAGGCCAGATTTGTGCAATATACGACTGATTGTTGTCCTATGGACAGAGTCTCCCACCTCAGCTGTAGATCTCTGCAGTTCATCCAGAGTGATCATGGGCCTCTTGGCTGCATCTCTGATCAGTCTTCTCCTTGTATGAGCTGAAAGTTTAGAGGGACGGCCAGGTCTTGGTAGATTTGCAGTGGTCTGATACTCCTTCCATTTCAATATTATCGCTTGCACAGTGCTCCTTGGGATGTTTAAAGCTTGGGAAATATTTTTGTATCCAAATCCGGCTTTAAACTTCTTCACAACAGTATCTCGGACCTGCCTGGTGTGTTCCTTGTTCTTCATGATGCTCTCTGCGCTTTTAACGGACCTCTGAGACTATCACAGTGCAGGTGCATTTATACGGAGACTTGATTACACACAGGTGGATTGTATTTATCATCATTAGTCATTTAGGTCAACATTGGATCATTCAGAGATCCTCACTGAACTCCTGGAGAGAGTTTGCTGCACTGAAAGTAAATGGGGCTGAATAATTTTGCACGCCCAATTTTTCAGTTTTTGATTTGTTAAAAAAGTTTGAAATATTCAATAAATGTTTTTCCACTTCATGATTGTGTCCCACTTGTTGTTGATTCTTCACAAAAAAATACAGTTTTATATCTTTATGTTTGAAGCCTGAAATGTGGCAAAAGGTCGCAAAGTTCAAGGGGGTCGAATACTTTCGCAAGGCACTGTACGTAATTGAGCACCCAACTCACTCAGGTGCTTCGCTATATCACATTTGACGTTGTCCCTAAGCTTGAGTTCATTTGCACACAGAAAAATCATACAATGATGGAAAGACCTGCGTGTTGAATTGTTAATGCAGACAGAGTAGAGCTCCAACTTTTTAATCAAAGCCTCAATTTTGTCCCGCACATTGAATATTGTTGCGGAGTGTCCATGTAATCGTAGATTCAGATCATTCAGGCGAGAAAAAACATCACTCAGATAGGCCAGTCGTGTGAGAAACTCGTCATCAGACAAGAGGTCAGACAAGTGAAAATGATGGTTAGTAAAGAAAACTTTAAGCTCGTCTCTCAATAATAATAAAAAATGTGTCAATACTTTGCCCCTTGATAACCAGCCCACTGTATGTTGTAAAAGCATTACATGGTCGCTGCCCATATCATTGCATAGTGCAGAAAATACACACGAGTTCAGGGGCCTTGCTTTAACAAAGTTAACCAAAACGTCTTTCAAGCTGTCAGGCATTCTCTTGGCAGCAAGTGCCTCTCAGTGGATGCTGCAGTGTACCCAAGTGGCGTCAGGAGCAACTCCTTGCACACGCATTACCACTCCTCTATGTCTCCCTGACATGGTTTTTGAGCAATCAGTACAGATACCAAACCATCTTGACCACCAAAGTCCATTTGAGGTCTCAAAGCTGTCCAGTACTTAAAAAATATCCTGCCCTGTTGTCCTGGTTTCCAGTGGTTTGCAGTAGAGGATGTCTTCCTTAATTGGCCACCCATAAACGTAATGGACATATACCAGGAGCTGTGCCAGGCCCGCCACGTGTGACTCATCCAGCTGTTACGCATAGAGTTCACTGGCTTGTATGCGAAGCAGTAATTGTTTCAAAACATCTCCTGCCATGTCACTGATGCGTCGTGAAACAGTGTTGTTTGATGAAGACATTGTCTAAATAGTTATTTTTGGCCTTTTGTCCCAGCCATATCCGCGGCAACAGGAAGGCTTAAGTACTCCACAATAGTATGTGGCTTGCCTGTCCTAGCCACTCGGTAGCTCAATATACAAGATGCTTCTAGCCCCTTCTTATTAATGGTATCTGTTGCTTTTATACATGTCTTACTACTCGAAAGTCGCCTTAATTCTCGCTCAAAACTCCCGTGGCCTATTTCCAAACTGCCATGTTTTGTTTCTAGATGTTTGCGCAAGAGTGAAGGTTTCATCGAGTTGCGAGATAGTACTTTTGCACATATAACACACTGCGGCTGAGAAAAGGCACTACTCCCAATATAAGGGAACCCCAAATCAATGTAGTTCTCATCATATTTTCACCTCTTCGATGATCCAATGTCCCTGTCTGTTGTTCGGTGCTTTCCCGGGTAAGGGGGCAGTAGCTCTTCGGCTGCATCAGATTCATAACAGTCAGTGTCCATGCTAGCTAGGCTAACAACAAATGTAGAAATACTGATGCTAACATTGGATGTGCTCGTGGAAGCAGAACAACTTGTGTCGTCGACAGGTGCAGGTGTAATACAGCTGGTAGTAGCAGTACTACCAGTAGAGCTGGTATGTGTCTCTATGGCCTTACTTTTTTAAACCATTTATCAATTTTCAAGCAAACGGAATGAGCAGTAGCTACATTTGGCTACATACGGACCGTTAGTGGAATTCCTGCGAGAGAGTAACAGTTAATGTTATTGGTTGTTAATTATTTGACTAGGCTACCTGTATTTTACATTGTGTTGTTATTTCGCTGAACACTAGATAGTTTACTTTTATCTTTGGCAGTGAAACGACTCAACTCAGGCGAGGAAAAAAACCTCATATGTATATGTAGTGAGGTGCGTACTGGCGCATGAGAGCGAAAACTGATTTACAACGGTGTCCTTAATATCCATAAACCACCGTCAACAGAACAATACAATAAATGGGTGAAACGAAACCCGGTAAATACCAGCATACCATGTATAAGCACTACAAGAAACAATTACCGACAAGGACATGGGTGGGAACAGAGGGTTAAATAAACATGTAATTGATGGAATTGGAACCAGGTGTGATGGAAGACAAGACAAAACCAATGGAAAATTAAAAGTGGATCAGCGATGGCTAGAAGGTCAGTGACTTCGACCGCCGAATGCCGCCTGAACAAGGAGAGGGACCAAATTAGGCGGAAGTCATGACAGTAAAGCCTCGTTGGAAAATATAAATGGACTGTTTGAAAATGCGAAGAAGAAAAAATGTGAATCACATTTTTATTTGGCGATGGCATTGCACGTACCCCTGGGGCAACTCATTGTGGTGGGCTGAGCGTCTGCAGGCTGACTACGGTCGTCAGTTGAACAGTGTTTCCTCTGACACATTTTTGCAGCTGGCTTCCGGGTTAAGCGAGCGGGTGTTAAGAAGCGCGGCTTGGCGGGTCATGTTTTGGAGGACGCATGACTTGACCTTCGCCTCTCCTGAGCCTGTTGGGGAGTTGCAGCAATGAGACAAGATAGTAATTGGATATATAAAATAAATAAAAAAATATGCACACTTCCATTCAAAAGTTTGGGGTCCCTTAGAAATGTCCTTGTTTTTGAGAAATGAAGGCTATTCCATGTGTGAAATTGCCAATAAATTGACTACTCCCTTCCCAGAACAGCGCAAACTGGCTCAAATCAGAATAGAAAGAGTGGGAGTCCCCAGTGCACAAAAAGAAAAGTACATTAGAATGTCTAGTTTGAGAAATGCCTCACAAGTGCCCGCAAAACACCGGTATTAACATCAACAGTGAAGAGTTGTCTCTGCGATTCTGGCCTTCTAGGTAGATTTGCAAAGAAAAAGCCATATCTCAGACTGGCCAATAAAAATAAAAGATTAAGATGTGCAAAAGAACACAGACAATGGACAGAGGAACTCTGCCTAGAAGGCCAGCATCCCAGTCGCCTCTTCACGGTTGACGTTGAGACTGGTGTTTTGCGGGTACTATTTAATGAAGCTGCCAGTTGAGGACTTGTGAGGCATCTGATTCTAAAATTAGACACTCTAATGTACTTATCCTCTTGCTCAATTGTGCACCAGAGCTTCCCAAACTTTCTATTCTGGTGAGAGCCAGTTTGCGCTGTTCTGTGAAGGGAGTAGTACACAGCGTTGTACGAGATCTTCAGTTTCTTGGCAATTTCTCGCATGGAATAGCCTTATTTTCTCAGAACAAGAATAGACTGATGTGTTTCAGAAGAAAGGTCTTTGTTTCTGGCCATTTCGAGCCTGTAATCGAACCCACAAATGCTGATGCTCCAGATACTCAGCTAGTCTAAAGAAGGCCAGTTTCATTGCTTCTTTAATCAAACAACAGTTTTTTTCAGCCTTTTAAAATTATAAACTTGGAACATAGGAGTGATGGTGTCACGCCCTGGTCGAAGTATTTTGTATTTATCTTCATGTATTGGGTCAGGCCAGGGTGTGGCATGGGTTTTTTGTAATTGTGGTGTGTTTGTCTTGGGGTTTTGGTAGTGGTATTGGGATTGTAGCTTAGTGGGTTATCTAGCAAAGTCTATGGCTGTCTGGAGTGGTTCTCAATCAGAGGCAGGTGTTTATCGTTGTCTCTGATTGGGAACCATATTTAGGCAGCCATATTCTTTGAGTTTGTCGTGGGTGATTGTCCTTAGTGTCTTTGTTCCTGTCGCTGTGTTAGTTGAGAAGTATAGGCTGTTTCGGTTTTCACCATACGTTTATTGTTTTGTAGTGTTTGTGTTATTTCGTGTTTACGTTTGTTTGATTAAAAATGGATCGCAATCTACACGCTGCGTTTTGGTCCGACTCTCCTTCACCACTAGAAAACCGTAACAGAATCACCCACCACCAAAGGACCAAGCAGCGTGTTAACAGGCAGGAGCCAAGGATGAGACCAGAACCAGAGCCGGTGTTGGAGGTGAGCGAAGCAGAGACTGTGAAGGAGTTAATGGGGAAATTGGAGGAGAGAGAAATGAGGGAGTTGCTGTGTTGGTGCTTTTTGCATGGAATTCACCCGACGGAACGTGTCGGGGATTTGATGGCACCTGGGTTAGCGCTCCATACTCGTCCTGAGGTGCGTGTTAGTCGGCTGGTGAAGTTGGTGCCAGCCTCACGCACCAGGCCTCTTGTGCACATCCCTAGCCTTGCACGTCCTGTGCCAGCACTGCTCTCAAGATCTCCAGTACGCCTTCACGGTCTAGCCCATCCTGTGCCACCTCCACACTCCAGCCCTCCGGTAGCAGCTCCCCGCACCAGGCTTCCTGTGCGTATTCTCAGTTCACTACCACCAGTACCAGCACCACGCATCAGGCCTACAGTGCGCCTTGCCTCTCCAGCGCTGCCGGAGCCTCTCTCCTCTCCTGCGCTGCCGGAGTCTCCCGCCTGTTCAGCGCAGCCAGAGCCTTTCTCCTCTCCTGCGCTGCCGGAATCTCCCGCCTGTTCAGCGCAGCCAGCCTGGAGCATGGAGCAGCCAGAGCTGTCAGGCTGCATGGAGCAGCCAGAGCTGTCAGTCTGCATGGAGCAGCCAGAGATGTCAGTCTGCATGGAGCAGCCAGAGCTGTCAGTCTGCATGGAGCAGCCAGAGATGTCAGTCTGCATGAAGCAGCCCGAGCTGCCAGTCTGCAAGGAGTTGCCAGTCTGCAAGGAGCTGCCAGTCTGTAAGGAGCTGCCAGTCTGCACGGAGCTGTCAGTCTGCAAGGAGATGCCAGTCTGTAAGGAGCTGCCAGTCTGCAAGGAGCTGCCAGTCTGCACGGAGCCGCCAGAGCTGCCAGTCTGTAAGAAGCCGCCAGAGCTGTCAGCCTACATGGAGCAGCTAGAGCCGCCAGTCAGCATGGAGCAGCTAGATCTTTCAGTCTGCCAGGATCCGCCAGTCAGCCAGACTCTTCCAGATCTGCCAGTCAGCCAGACTCTTCCAGATCTGCCAGTCAGCCAGACTCTTCCAGATCCGCCAGTCAGCCAGACTCTTCCAGATCCGCCAGTCAGCCAGACTCTCCCAGATCTGCCAGTCAGCCAGACTCTTCCAGATCTGCCAGTCAACCAGACTCTTCCGGATCTGCCAGTCAACCAGACTCTTCCAGATCTGCCAGTCAACCAGACTCTTTCAGATCTGCCAGTCAACCAGACTCTTCCAGATCTGCCAGTCAACCAGACTCTTCCAGATCTGCCAGTCAACCAGACTCTTCCAGATCTGCCAGTCAACCAGACTCTTCCAGATCCGCCAGTCAGCCGGGATCTGCCAGAACTACCAGTCGGCCAGGATCTGCCAGTCGGCCAGGATCCGCCAGTCGGCCAGGATCCGCCAGTCGGCCAGGATCTGCCAGTCAGCCAGGATCTGCTGAAACCACCAGCCAGCCAGGATCTGGTAGATCTACCTACCTGCCTGAGCTTCCTCTCACTCCTGAGCTTCCTCTCACGCCTGAGCTTCCTCTCACTCCCGAGCTTTCTCTCACTCCCGAGCTTTCTCTCACTCCCGAGCTTTCTCTCACTCCCGGGCTTTCTCTCACTCCCGAGCTTTCCCTCAGTCCCGAGCTGCCTCAGTCCCGATCTGCTCTTCAGTCCAGTGGGTTTCTGGGTGAGGACTACTAGGCCATGGTCGGCAGCGAGGGTGGACTATCCAGGGACGCGAGGAGAGGGGACTGAGACATTGACTGAGTGGGGTCCACGTCCCGCGCCGGAGCGCATGGACAGACGCCCACCCGGACCCTCCCTATTGTTTTGAGGTGCGTTCGGGAGTCCGCACCTTAGGGGGGGGGTTCTGTCACGCCCTGGTCTAAGTATTTTGCATTTATCTTCATGTATTGGGTCAGGCCAGGGTGTGGCATGGGTTTTTTGTAATTGTGGTGTGTTTGTCTTGTGGTTTTGGTAGTGGTATTGGGATTGTAGCTTAGTGGGTTATCTAGAAAAGTCTATGGCTGTCTGGAGTGGTTCTCAATCAGAGGCAGGTGTTTATCGTTGTCTCTGATTGGGAACCATATTTAGGCAGCCATATTCTTTGAGTTTGTCGTGGGTGATTGTCCTTAGTGTCTTTGTTCCTGTCGCTGTGTTAGTTGAGTTCTGTCATGCCCTGGTCGAAGTATTTTGTATTTATCTTCATGTATTGGGTCAGGTCAGGCCAGGGTGTGGCATGGGTTTTTTGTAATTGTGGTGTGTTTGTCTCTCCTTCACCACTAGAAAACCGTAACAGATGGTTGCTGATAATGGGCCTCTGTACGCCTATGTACTGTAGATATTCCATTACAAAATCAGCTGTTTCCAGCTACAATAGTCATTTACAACATTAACAATGTCTACACAGTATTTCTGATCAATTTGATTACATTTTAATGGACAAAAAATGTGCTTTTCTTTCAAAAACAAGGACATTTCTAAGTGACCCCAAACTTTTGAACGGTAGTGTATTTTACACATACAAAAAATATATAGCTGTAATTACATTAGGAGAAAGAGTCTGTTTTGGAAGAAAGCGAGAACGCAAGGCAAAGTACATGTAAAGAGGTAGAAAGAAGCAGACAGACAGACAACCAGAGGGGGAAGGAAGGACCGAGAGAGGGAGCAGGTTTCTGAGTCAGCGGATCAGGCTGCGGTGGTAATCAGGGCAGAAGTGCAGCATGGCTGTTCTTTCCTCCTTTGGCACCCTCTTAGACTGAATCAGAGTTAAGGAGTAAGCAAGAAACGCTGAGAACCACCTCAAGGTCGAAATCCCTCTCACAGAGTGGCAGGATGATTTAAAGCACCTATTCAATAGAACTGCAGAGAGTTAGACAGATTACAGGAGCACTGACCCTCTCTCAACACCATGACAGCCTGATTTAACATGGGATCTTCATTAGAGAGATGGAGATTTAAAGAACTTATTGAGGTGGTGGGTGACCTGTATCTAAGATACAGTGCCTTGCGAAAGTATTCGGCCCCCTTGAACTTTGCGACCTTTTGCCACATTTCAGGCTTCAAACATAAAGATATAAAACTGTATTTTTTTGTGAAGAATCAACAACAAGTGGGACACAATCATAAAGTGGAACGACATTTATTGGATATTTCAAACTTTTTTAACAAATCAAAAACTGAAAAATTGGGCGTGCAAAATTATTCAACCGTAACAGTGGTGGAAGTCGGCGATGAGGGCTGGGTCCAGGATGTCTCTAGCGGGGACCCAGCACCTCTCCCCCAGGCAATAACCCTCCCAGTCAACCAGGTACTGAAAACCCCTGCCCCGTGGTCGAACACTCAGGAGGCATCTCACCATGTACGCTGGATGGCCATCAATGACATGGGGAGGAGGGGTGGGCCTGGAAACAGAAGACAAAGGGCTGTGAGACACGTGCGTAATCCTAGGCACATGGAAAGTAGGGTGAATAACGAGGGTACGGGGTAACAAAAGACGAACAGCAGTGGGGCTCTAGAGACTAGAGATGGGGAACAGGCCGATGAAATGGGGGGAAAGTTTACGGGAGAGCCATACCCTCTGCCCGAGCCGATAGCGTGGAGCAGGGGTTCGGTGGTGATCCGCTTGTCTCCTATACCTGGGGGTGGTCTTCAACAGAGTGGCCCGGGCTCTCTTCCAGGTATGGCAACAGCGGCGTATGAACATCTGGGCAGACTTCCTCCACTCAAGGAAGAGTGGAGGCTTATAACCCAAGGAACACTTGAAGGGCAAGAGACTAGGCAGGTTGGCTCGCTCCGACTGGCCATTGGACTGGGGGTGGATTCCGGAGGACAGGCTGGCCGACGACCCGATGAGCGTGCAGAACGCCTTCCATAACCGGGACGAGAACTGCGGACCCTGGTTCAGAGACCATGTCCACTGGGAGTCAGTGGATCCGGAAGACGTGCTGCACCATAAGCTTGGCCGTCTCCTTGGCCGAGGGTAGTTTGGGGAGAGGGATGAGGTGGGCGGCTTTGGAAAACCGGTCCACTGCAGTCAGGATGGTAGTGTTGCCCTCAGACGGGGGAGACCCGTGACAAAATCCAGGGATATATGGGACCAGGGACGGTAAGGGACAGGCAGCGGTTGGAAAAGACCAGCCGGAGCTTGCCGAGGAGTCTTGTTCTGTGCACAGACCATAAAGATCATCAAGGACAACAACCACCCGAGCCACTGCCTGTTCACCCCGCTATCATCCAGAAGGCAAGGTCAGTACAGGTGCATCAAAGCAGGGACCGAGAGACTGAAAAACAGCTTCTATCTCAAGGCCATCAGACTGTTAAACAGCCACCACTAACATTGAGTGGCTGCTGCCAAACATGTAAAAAATGTATCACTAGCCACTTTAAACAATGCCACTTAATATAATGTTTACATACCCTATATTACTCATCTCATATGTATATACTGTACTCGATACCATCTACTGCATCTTGCCTATGCCGTTCTGTACCATCGCTCATTCATATATCTTTATGTACATATTCTTCATCCCTTTACACTTGTGTGTATAAGGTAGCTGTTGTGGAATTGTTAGGTTAGATTACTCATTGGTTATTACTGCATTGTCGGAACTAGAAGCACAAGCATTTTGCTACAGTCGCATTAATATCTGCTAACCATGTGTATGTGACAAATCAAATTTGATTTGATTTGGTGAAGTGGTATTTAAGGACCTGGAATGTCCGGTCAGTGGCAGATGACCACGTGAACGGAACTTTGGTAGAGTTGAGTGCAGACCAGGGAGGCCAGTGTGCTGTAACTCCAGATAAAGCGGTGATTAAAGTTGGCGAACCCCAGGAAGCATTGCAGCTGCACCCTGGACGTAGGCTGAGGCCAATTCACCACCGCTCTCACCTTATTGGGATCCCTGGACACTCTCAGCAGAGATGATGTAGCCCAGAAAGGGAATGGTGGAGCGATGGAACTCGCACTTTTCCACCTTAACAAACAACTGCTTCTCCAAAAGGCACTGAGGAACCTGTCGGACATGGAGCACGTGTTCTTATGGGGAGCAGGAGAAGACGAGGATGTCATCAATGTAGACGAAGACGAACCAGTTCAGCATGTCGCGGAGAACATCATTCACCAGAGCATGGAACACGGCAGGGGCATTGGTGAGGCCAAAGGGCATGACCAGATATTCGTAGTGGCCGCTGGCCAAGTTGGAGGCGGTCTTCCACTCGTCCCCCTCTCATATCCGCACCAGGTGGTAGGCGTTTCGTAGATCCAGCTTGGAGAAAACAGTGGCACCCTGTAGCTTGAAGGTCGAGGAAATGAGTGGTAGTGGATAACGGCTCTTCACAGTATTGTCATTGAGTCCCCAGTAGTCAATGCATGGGCGCAGGGTCTTGTCCTTTTTCTCCATGAAGAAGAAACCTGTGCAAGCAGAAGAGGAAGAGGGACAGATAAATCCTGTAGCTAGGGAGTCCCCAATGTAGGTCTCCATAGCCTTGGTCTCTGGTCCCAACAGAGAGTACAGACGTCCCCGGGTCGGCGTGGTGCTCGGGAGAAGGTCAATCCTGTAGTAATAGGGGCAGTGCGGCGTAAGGGAAGTGGCCGGGACTTGCTGAACACCTCCCGGAGGTCCTGGTACTCAGAGGGAATGGCGGAGAGGCCCAGAATAACTTCCGAGCCCCCAGGAAGACGTCTTGGGGCAGGTTGTTCCGACTTCAGACAATGGGAGTGGCAGAACGGACTGCAGCCCATGATAGCACCCGTAGACCAGTTGATGAGGGAATTGTGTCGCTGGAGCCAAGAGAATCCCAACCCCACCGAAATCAGGGGGGACTTGATGAGCACGAATTGAATAGTCTCTCTGTGATTCCCTGAAACATGTAGGTTGATGGGAGTGGTGTTATGGGAGACCCGATTTATAGAGCGCCCGTCCAGCGCTCTAACATCCATGGGAATGGAGAGGGGCTGAGTAGCGATGTTCAGCTCGGAAGCCAGTGTGGCGTCCAAAAAGCTCTCATCGGCCCAAGAGTCAATGAGGACCCGGAGAGATTTGGACTGGTTTTCCCACAACATAATGACATGAAAAGGGGTGCGGGTAAGGAAAGGAGAAAAGTTCTCTATATGGCCCAGCAGAGTACTCTCTCCTACCAGTGAGCCTGATCTTTTACTGGGCAAGTTTCATAGGCTCGTGTTAAGCACGCCTCTTGGAGGAGGGAACGAGACACCCTGCTACACTTAACTCCCCATGGAGTGAAAGAGGTATGTGATTACAGGTGCGGGTAAGGATGACAAAGGCAGAGAATATTACCGTTTACAGTGAATTTATTCGTCCTTCACACAGTAATTTGAGGAAAAGGGGCTGGACGGAACCAAAGCAAAGAAAGTTCATGTTAAAGATCCCCCCTCTCCTACCTTACCTGCCTTCCCACTTCTAACCTAACCTTTAGCACCACCTGGTGCGCTAACCAAAATACAGGGGGTGGTCTGCCCAGGTCTTACATAGTGTGCATAGACAGATTAAATACTACAGTTTTTATATGCCCTCAGGCCTCTTGCCTAAACACTCCCAAGGTGCGTTCCCCTTCCCACCCTGGGAACAAATGAAACACAGAATAATTTACCAATACTCTAAGTATGAAATTTCAATAACCACAAACACTAAGTCCTATTGTCATACACATACCTCTGAAGGAGCGGCTACAAAATAATATTTAAAAACTTTCACTGACCACCACAACAATCCACATAGGACATAAAATGAAGCTCTCCTCTCTGACGAAGGAACACTGGCTTTTATCAAGCTGGAGAAGGAGTTGGTAATTGAAGAAACAACTGTATCCCCTGACGAGAGGGAGGGGTCAGAGCTCCAATCAGCGATGGGGCCGACCAATCAGCTGCTTTAGGAATCGAGGAAGCCATTTCCTGAAATAGACACACATACAAACCCACAACAACACAGAAACTGGGGAAAGTGACAGAGCGAAATCGAATTTCCTCTCCATCCGTCATTCCCACAGATGGTCAAAGCGATGAGGGAGTCAAGATCCGTGGGTAACTCCCGAGCAGCACGCTCATCCTTAACCACCTCCGAGACGCTGTGCAGGAACATGTCAAATAGTGCTTCCTGGTTCCACGCACTCTCCTCTGCCAAACATGCGGAAATCCAACGCATAGTCGACCATTCTGTGGGTATCCTGCCGGAACTTCATTCCCGGAGAATGAGGCATCAAAAACCTTCCTCACCTCTCCCAACAAACACCCCCAGACTCACACACATGGCCGACTGTAGTTCCCATACGGCGGTAGCCCAGGTGAGAGTCCTCCCAGACATCAGCGTGATGAGGTAGGCTATCTTGGAGTGATCCGAGGGGAAGGAGGAGGGCTGAAGTTCGAAAATGAGTGCACACTGAGCTAAAAATGCCCGACGGGTGCTCGGCTCTCCATTAAAGCGTTCCGGGGGAGGTAAACAGGGCCCCCAGGAAGGTGGAGTGGCCTGTGGGGCAGCGCTGCTAACCGCCAAGTTACTGAGGGGCGGTGGGGTTACCACCATGGTAGGCTGCCCCCCAGACAACCCACGGAATTGCTCCAGCAGCATGTCCAACGCCCATTCATGGCACTCAGCCAACATTATGACCCCCTCCATAAGACCACGAAGCAATTCCTCGTGCCTACAGATGGAGGCTCCTTGGGAGGAGATGGCGTTGCATCATGGCCAGTTTGTACTATCAGGTTTGAAGGTAAGACCCAGATGCAGACAACGTCGATTTAACAATGATTTAATAATCCAACAGGGGCAGGCAATAGACAGGTCAAGGCAGGCAGGGGTCAGTAAACCAGATGTGGAGCAACTGTACCAGATGGCAGGCAGGTTCAGGGTAGGCAGAGGTCAATAATCCAGAGGTGGGGCAATGGTACAGGCCGGCAGGCAGGCTCAGGGTCAGGGGCAGGCAGGCAGGCTCAGGGTCAGGGGCAGGCAGGGTCAAAACCAGGAGGGTGAGAAAAAGAGAGACTGGGAAAAGCAGGAGCTGAGATACAAAAACGCTGGTTGACTTGACAAACTCGCAACAGACAGAGACACAGGTATAAATACACAGGGGATAATGGGAAAGATGGGCGACACCTGGAGTGGGTGGAGACACTCACAAAGACAGGTGAAACATATCAGGGTGTGACAAGTGGTCTGTAATAACGTCTCTAAAAGTCTACAGATGGGTTCTACTAAGCTAACATATGGAATTGTTTTAAGATGACCATACCATGGATTGTTTTGCTATTTGATTTTGAATTTTAGGTATAAAAAAAGAGTTGAATTTGGCATTTACTACTGCAGCCCGTAAAAACGTATTAAATAACACATTAGTAAATGTCCAAAAAAAAGACAGTCAAAAAATAAATAATATGGAATAAGATTTAAGTATCTGTCCTATATCTAGTAGCTGTAAGAAAGCCCAGGATTTGTTCTTGTTTTTTTGGCCACATAAAGTATTCATATCCCTTGACTTATTCCACATTTTGTTATGTTACAGCCTGAATTCAACATTTATTAAATATAGACACAACACCCCATAATGACAAATTGAAAACAGTTTTTTTTTTTGCAAATGTATTGAAAATGAAATACAGAGATCTAATTTACATAAGTATTCACACCCGTGAGTCAATACATGTTAGAATTTGAATTATTCAAGCTCTATCAAATTGCTTGTTGATCGTTGCTTGATAACCATTTTCAATTCTTGCCATAGATTTTCAATCAGATTTAAGTCAAAACTGTAACTCGGTCACTCAGGAACATTCACTGTCTTCTTGGTAAGCAACTACAGTGTAGATTTAGCCATGTGTTTTATGATATTGTCCTTCTGAAAGGTGAATTCATCACCCAGTATCTGGTGGAAAGCAGACTGAACCAGGTGTTCCTCTAGGATTTTACCCATGCTTAACTCCATTCCGTTGCTTCTTTATCCTGAAAAACTCCCAGTCCTTAATGATTACAAGCATATCCATAACATGAAGCAGCCATCACTATGCTTAAAAATATGGAGAATGGTACTCAGTAATGTGTTGTATTGGATTTGCACCGAACACACTTTGTATTCAGGACAAAAAGTTAATTGCTTTGCCAAATTCTTTTGCAGAATTACTTTAGTGCCTTGTTGCAAACAGGATGCATGTTTTGGAATTGTTTGTATTCGTTACAGGCTTCCTTCTTTTCACTCTGTCAATTAGGTTAGTATTTTGGAGTGACTACAATGTTGAGCGGGTTCCTTCCTCTCCGGCAAGTGAGTTAGGAAGGATGCCTGTATCTTTTTAGTGACTAGGGGAATTAATACACCATACAAAGTGTAATTAATAACTTCCCCATACTCAAAGGGATATTCAATGTCTGCTTTTTTATTTTTACGCAGATACCAATAGGTGCCCTTTGCGAGACATTGGAAAACCTCCCTGGTATTTTGTTTGTGTGGGGTATAAAGATGAGGTAGTCATTCAAAAATCATGTTAAACACTATTATTGCACAGTGAGTACATGCAACTTATGTGTCTTGTTTAGAAATGTTTTACTTCTAAACTTGCCATGACAAAGGGGTTGAAAACTTATTGACTCAAGACATTTCAGCTTTTCATTTTTAATGAATTTGTAAACATTTCAAAAATCATGATTCCACTTTGACATTATGGGGTATTGTGTGTAGGCCAGTGACAAAACAAATCTAAATGTAATCCATTTTAAATTCAGGCTGTAACACAACAAAATGTGGAAAAAGTCCAAGGGTGTCAATACTTTCTGAAGGTACTGTATTTAACCCCTTATTTTTGTTGGTACAAAACTACCTCCAAACTTCCATTCATTTGTATGGGTTACCTTCAGACACTGTTGGGGTCATAGAGCAAAACAGAGAACACCATCGTGTTCTTTCCATTGAGGGGTCATATTAATTAGTAGGCCACTGTTCGGACACTACAGACATTTTGTGAGAAGATCCATTTTCATCTCCTGGTCTGACAAACAGCGCTGTAGATCTGCAACTGTTGCCCTGATGCAGAAGGGCAACAAATCAAATCAAAGTTTGTCACGTGCGCCAAATACAACAGGTGTAAACCTTACAGTGAAATGCTTACTTACAGGCTCTAACCAATGGTGCGGGAAAAAAGAAGGTATGTGTGTGTAGGTAAGTAAAGAAATAAAACAGTAAAAAGACATTTGAAAATAAGAGTAGCAAGGCTATATACAGACACCTGTTAGTCAGGCTTATTGAGGTATTATGTTCATGTAGGTATCGTTAAAGTGACTATGCATATATGATGAACAGAGAGTAGCAGAAGTGTAAAAAGAGGGGTTGGCGGGTGGTGGGACACAATGCAGATAGCCGGGTTAGCCAATGTGCGGGAGCACTGGTTGGTCGGGCCAATTGAGGTAGTATGTACATGAATGTATAATTGAAGTGACTATGCATAAAATATAAAAAGAGAGTAGCAGCAGCGTAAAAGAGGGGTTGGAGGGGGTACATAATGCAAATAGTCCGGGTAACCATTTGGTTACCTGTTCAGGAGTCTTATGGCTTGGGGGTAAAAACTGTTGAGAAGCTTTTTTTGTCCTAGACTTGGC
Source organism: Oncorhynchus kisutch (assembly GCF_002021735.2). Taxonomy (NCBI): domain Eukaryota; kingdom Metazoa; phylum Chordata; class Actinopteri; order Salmoniformes; family Salmonidae; genus Oncorhynchus; species Oncorhynchus kisutch. The sequence goes on from NC_034179.2 coordinate 31,262,394, forward strand.
ACTCCGGTACCACTTTCCATGCAGTAGTAGAGAGAACAGTCTATGACTGGGGTGGCTGGGGTCTTTGACAATTTTTAGGGCCTTCCTCTGACACCGCCTGGTGTAGAGGTCCTGGATGGCAGGCAGCTTTGCCCCAGTGACGTACTGGGCGATACACACTACTCTCTGAAGTGCCTTGCGGTCGGAGGCCGAGCAATTGCCGTACCAGGCAGTGATGCAACCGGTCAGGATGCTCTCGGTGTTGCAGCTGTAGAACCTTTTGAGGATCTCAGGACCCATGCCAAATCTTTTTAGTTTCCTGAGGGGGAATAGGCTTTGTCGTGCCCTCTTCACGACTGTCTTAGTGTGTTTGGACCAATCTAGTTTGTTGTTGATGTGGACACCAAGGAATTTGATGCTCTCAACCTGCTCCACTACAGCCCAGTTGATGAGAATGGGGACGTGCTCAGTGCTCCTTTTCCTGTAGTCCACAATAATATCCTTAGTCTTGGTTACGTTGAGGGATAGGCTGTTATTCTGGCACCACCCGGCCAGGTCTCTGACCTCCTCCCTATAGGCTGTCTCGTCGTTGTCGGTGATCAGGCCTACCACTGTTGTGTCGTCAGCAAACTTAATGATGGTGTTGGAGTCGTGCCTGGCCATGCAGTCGTGGGTGAACAGGGAGTACAGGAGGGGACTGAGCACGCACCCCTGGGGAGCTCCAGTGTTGAGGATCAGCGTGGCAGATGTGTTGCTACCTACCCTCACCACCTGAGGGCAGCCTGTCAGGAAGTCCAGGATCCAGTTGCAGAGGGAGGTGTTTAGTCCCAGGATCCTTACCTTGGTGATGAGCTTTGAGGTTACAGCATTCTCACATAGGTGTTCCTTTTGTCCAGGTGGGAAAGGGCAGCGTGGAGTGCAATAGAGATTGCATCATCTGTGGATCTGTTTGGGCATGCAAATTGGAGTGGGTCTAAGGGTTTCTGGGATAATGGTGTTGATGTGAGCCATGACCAGCCTTTCAAAGCAATTCATGGCTACGGACGTGAGTGCTACGGGTCTGTAGTCATTTAGGCAAGTTGCCTTTGTGTTCTTGTGTATGTTGACCTGTTTAAAGGTCTTACTCACGTCGGCTATGGAGAGCGTGATCACACAGTCGTCCGGAACAACTGATGCTCTCATGCATGCCTCAGTGTTGCTTGCCTCGAAGCGAGCATAGAAGTGATTTATCTCGTCTGGTAGTCTCGTGTCACTGGGCTGTGCATCCCTTTGTAGTCTATAATAGTTTGCAAGCCCTGCCACATCCGACGAGCGTCGGAGCCAGTGTAGTATGATTTAATCTTAGCCCTGTATTGACGCTTTGCCTGTTTGATGGTTCGTCGCAGGGCATAGCGGGATTTCTTGGAAGCTTCCGGGTTAGAGTCTCGCACCTTAAAAGTGGCTGCTCTCAAGGTTTCCTGTTTGCTTATTTCCTTATACAGCTGACTGAGTGCGATCTTAGTGCCAGCATCTGTCTGTGGTGGTAAATAAACAGCCACGAAAAGTATAGCTGAGAACTCTCTAGGAAAGTAGTGTGGCCTGCAGTTTATCACAATATACTCAACTTCAGGCGAGCAAAATCTAGAGACTTCCTTACATTTTGTGCACCAGCTGTTGTTTACAAATATGCATAGACCACCTCCCATCGTCTTACGGAGTGTGCTGTTCTATCCTGCCGGTGCAGCGTGTATCCCGCTAGCTGAATATCCATGTCGTCATTCAGCCACGATTCCGTGAAGCATAGGATATTACAGTTTTTGATGTCCCGTTGGTAGGATATTCGTGATCTTACCTCGTCTAGTTTATTGTCCAATGACTGCACATTGGCGAGTAATATTGACGGTAACGGCAGCTTTCCTAGTTGTCTTCTGCGGGTCCGGACGAGGCATCCGGCTCTTCGCCCTCTGCGTCGCTTCCTTTTGTGAATAATTGGGATGTCTGCCCTGTGGGGTGTTTGGAGAATATCGTGTGAGTCCTGCTTGCTGCTGTTGTTGAAGAAATCTTTGTCTAATCCGAGGTGAGTGATCGCTGTCCTGATATCCAGAAGCTCTTTGTCTAATCTGAGGTGAGTGATCGCTGTCCTCATATCCAGAAGGTCTTTTCTTCCGTAAAATACAGTTGCAGAAACATTATGTACAAAATAATTTACAAATATCGAGAGAAAAAAAACACGATAGTACAATTGGTTAGGAGACCGTAAAACGGCGGCCATCTCCTCCGGCGCCGTTTTGCTGCCAAGGCAGATGTGGTGGATTGAGAAGCAGCCCATTCAAAACTTAAATTGACAGATCTGATGGGGATTTTTGTATTATTTTCATTAGATTGATGCACAGGTGCATCAATGGACTAGTATTTTAAGCGGTCCGGTTCAAAGAGTCGCCATCTGAATTCAGCCTATGAAAACCCTGTTTTCAACCGTGTGTGTAGTTTGGGAGTGTATGTGAACGGTTGTCATCGTAAACAGGATTAGTGTCTAAAGGAGATTACCCAGGACTCTCTGAATGGTTTTAAAGTTGAGATTACATGTATTTTTCCAATTAATTCACAAAGCTCTAATGATGTTAAAGGGTTATTGGATTACACTACTACATGTCCTAATTTAGCTTCACGCTGGTTCTCTTTCATGTATCCTGTCCTATTCCTCACAACTGGAATGGATGAGTGTATAACAGTATTCCTTTCCCATTCATGGCTCACTGAAATGTTTATCTGGGCTTACAAAGTGGAAAAAGTCAGAGGTCTTTGAAAAGTATGAAATATATTTAATGGCGTGGTTGCACATATGCTGCTATGCATTTTGGATACTTCTATATGGTACAAGACAAGTGATAAACATCAGATACATTATTCTTAAACATGGCCCATACCTATTATTTTAGCATTGTCATACTATACTGTATTTACACATGAAGTCTTCAAAAGTGTCAAGTGAGCACTCAGAGAAAGTGTGCACTTATAAAGTGCTGTGATTCCCATGCAGTGACTGGCAGGCCTGAGAAGTACACTTAACACACAATTGTCCAAAGACACAGTCCATATGGAGTGTACTGGATTTTTCACATACAGTAAAAGGACAGAGAGCGGTTATATTATATTAATACAAAAAGAAGAGCGTGTGTGTGTGTGAACGTGTTTAACTATACTTGTTAAAGAAGAATAGTAAACTAACCAAAATTTTACCAATTAGGGACATTTTGTTAGTCCCCACGAGGTCAAATGCTATTTCTAGGGGGTTTAGGGTTAAGGTGTTAGAATTAGTGTTAAGGTTAGGAGCTAGGGTTAGTTTTAGGGTTAGTGTAAAGGTTAGGATTTTGGGTTAGGTTAAGGTTTAGGGAAAATAGGATTTAGAATGGGACTGAATTGTGTGTCGCTACAAGGTTAGCTGTACAAGACTGTGTGTGTGTGTGTGTGTGTGTGTAGAAGAGGACTGTACCTCTCTCGGTTTCTTCCTAGGTTCTTGCCTCTCTAGGTAGTTTTACCGAGACACCGTGCTTCTACATCTGCATTGCTTGCCCTTTGGGGTCTCAGGCTGGGTTTCTGTATGACCACTTTGTGACAAATGCTGATGTAAACAGGGCTTTATATATACATTTAATTGATTGATTGTTTGCATGTGTGTGTGTTGATAACAGTCTCAGGGTGGCAGAAGATTTGCTTTGGTTCCATTCCACAGATTAAGTGTGTTCCTGTCTCCTCTACAAATACTTTAGATCCACGTAGAAAACATATGTATGGTGGCGATACAGAGAAACTGCCAAGTTCCCCACCACTGTATCAAGAGATAATCCTCCAATTAATCCACTTCATCACAGCCTTGGAACATAAACAGCTAGTATACTAGGTACAAAAACACATTTCCACATACACTGTATCTCCTGTGGTAAACTTGTGAATGGTTTAGTTGGCCGCTACTGCCCCTCGGAGTAGGATAAAGTTGCCATTAGAAACTGAGCTAAGGTCTTTTTGGGATCCCCCTTAATTGTTAAGGTCAGTATTTGGGAAGGGTATGATCTTATCCTAGATCTGTGCCTAAGGGTAACTTGTACCCAGAGCCTTCTCCCTTTTCTCTCTGCACGTGCTCAGACAGCCTTGCCCATGATGAGGAGGCTCATGAGGAAGACCATGATGAAGAAGAGCCACATGAAGAGTCGGTCCATAACCTTGGCCACTTTCCTCCACTCACCCGTACGTCTCTGGGTAGAGCGCTGGTCGTGGTAGCAGCTGGCGATGTACTCGATGTTCCTGCATAACGCTTGGTGCTGACACACACACTGGGCCCTCACCACCACCTCTCTCCTAACCCTAGCCTCTGCGCCTCCTAATGATCCTTTCCTTCTTTCTACACCTCCTCCCACACAGCCTCTCTCTCCTCCTCCACCTTTGCCTCTTTCTGCCGCCACTGCTCCTCCCATGTACCCACTTTCTACTCTGAAACCCTTCTCTCTTTCTGCCTCTCCTCCTCCTTCTTTCTCACCTCCTGCTGCTCCCTCCTCCTCCTCTCCAGCATCTATACTCACAAACAGGTCGTCTTTCCACCAACTGGGCTCAAACGTTTGATATGAGCCTCTTTTCACATTCAGTCTATCCCCCTCTTCTTTCTCTTTCTGTGTTTTTACGCCCACCCCAACCCCTTCCTCTCCACCCCTCCCTCCCAAGGACTCCCCATTCACATCCCAGTTGGTACTTCTGGTTTGGGGGTTGATATTGTGGTCAGGTGGGAGCTCGGGCGGGGCCCGTTTCTTGGGGATGCCGGTGAAGCAGTTCTCTCCCACCTCATAGACAAAGCAGATCCGTGCCAGGTAGTGCAGGATGAAGCGGCGGGCCCACTCAGGGACGGGACGCGCCTCCGGACCACAGTGATGGATGTTCATGATGAAGATGGTCAGGGCGGTCGACGCAGTGATCATCGTCATGGTAGCAATGTAGTACTTGCCTGTGGGGAAATAGTGATCAGCAATACAGTCAATTCCATGTATAACAACTCTCACACATTCAAACATAATCATCATTATTCAATGTAATGGTGTACATTGACTTACATAATATCACTGCCTTCAGGATTCTAGACAGTGTTAAATAGACAGACAAGCATAATTGCTCCACAGAGGAAAGACAGAGTATAGGTTATCGAGTTGTGATTGCGGCACATTAAATTAGCTGGACAGCCACTATCGACTGGCCTCTGTACCATTACATTGACACAAACACCAACACAATTTATCACTTTGCTGATACCTTCTTTATTGAAAATTTAAAAAACAAATGTATTGAAATCCTATTGCAAAAGTTCCTACTTCACTTTTGTTTTACTCTGCCTGCATCTCAATGTTGATTCAAAATGCATAAGCACTTTTTGCTTGTCCCTATACTATTTCACAATAAGATATGGAATAATATACTGAATAAACATACAAAATATGCTTATTCTGTATTCATAAGGTCTCCCTGCTCTGTATCACATCTCATCTATACAGTAGCTAGGCAATTCAATTTAGCAGCAGAGAGAGGCTGTATGAGGATGTTGTGCTGAGTAAGACCCATTAAATATTTACTAAGCATCTCTGCCTGTGAGTTTATGGGAGAAGACCTACAAAAGTCTCTGAGGAGAGCTGGTCAGTCTCGGTTAGTGTTGGAGAAGGAGATAAAATGGCCTCAAAAGCCCAGAGGACAGTATACAGTGCCTTGCGAAAGTATTCGGCCCCCTTGACCTTTGCGACCTTTTGCCACATTTCAGGCTTCAAACATAAAGATATAAAACTGTATTTTTTGTGAAGAATCAACAACAAGTGGGACACAATCATGGATTGGAACGACATTTATTGGATATTTCAAACTTTTTTAACAAATCAAAAACTGAAAAATTGGGCATGCAATATTATTCAGCCCCTTTACTTTCAGTGCAGCAAACTCTCTCCAGAAGTTCAGTGAGGATCTCTGAATGATCCAATGTTGACCTAAATGTCTAATGATGATAAATACAATCCACCTGTGTGTAATCAAGTCTCCGTATAAATGCACCTGCACTGTGATAGTCTCAGAGGTCCGTTAAAAGCGCAGAGAGCATCATGAAGAACAAGGAACACACCAGGCAGGTCCGAGATACTGTTGGATTTGGATACAAAACATTTCCCAAACTTTAAACATCCCAAGGAGCACTGTGCAAGCGATAATATTGAAATGGAAGGAGTATCAGACCACTGCAAATCTACCAAGACCTGGCCGTCCCTCTAACCTTTCAGCTCATACGAGGAGAAGACTGATCAGAGATGCAGCCAAGAGGCCCATGATCACTCTGGATGAACTGCAGAGATCTACAGCTGAGGTGGGAGACTCTGTCCATAGGACAACAATCAGTCGTATATTGCACAAATCTGGCCTTTATGGAAGAGTGGCAAGAAGAAAGCCATTTCTTAAAGATATCCATAAAAAGTGTTGTTTAAAGTTTGCCACAAGCCACCTGGGAGACACACCAAACATGTGGAAGAAGGTGCTCTGGTCAGATGAAACCAAAATTGAACTTTTTGGCAACAATGCAAAACGTTATGTTTGGCGTAAAAGCAACACAGCTCATCACCCTGAACACACCATCCGCACTGTCAAACACGGTGGTGGCAGCATCATGGTTTGGGCCTGCTTTTCTTCAGCAGGGACAGGGAAGATGGTTAAAATTGATGGGAAGATGGATTTAGCCAAATACAGGACCATTCTGGAAGAAACCCTGATGGAGTCTGCAAAAGACCTGAGACTGGGATGGAGATTTGTCTTCCAACAAGACAATGATCCAAAACATAAAGCAAAATCTACAATGGAATGGTTAAAAAATAAACATATCCAGGTGTTAGAATGGCCAAGTCAAAGTCCAGACCTGAATCCAATCGAGAATCTGTGGAAAGAACTGAAAACTGCTGTTCACAAATGCTCTCCATCCAACCTCACTGAGCTCGAGCTGTTTTGCAAGGAGGAATGGGAAAAAATGTCAGTCTCTCGATGTGCAAAACTGATAGAGACATACCCCAAGCGACTTACAGCTGTAATCGCAGCAAAAGGTGGTGCCACAAAGTATTAACTTAAGGGGGCTGAATAATTTTGCACGCCCAATTTTTCAGTTTTTGATTTGTTAAAAAAGTTTGACATATCCAATAAATGTTGTTCCACTTCATGATTGTGTCCCACTTGTTGTTGATTCTTCACAAAAAAATACAGTTTTATATCTTTATGTTTGAAGCCTGAAATGTGGCAAAAGGTCGCAAAGTTCAAGGGGGCCGAATACTTTCGCAAGGCACTGTATATTCTCTGATTGCTATACTCATGGCACTCTCTCTCTGCCCATCTCTCGCCCCTTCTCTCACCTATGAGTGGTACGTTCTCCGAGGGTGGCATGCTCTCTGCCACTAGCAGCTGGAACACGGTCAGTGCCAGCAGCACGGTGACCCCCAGGGACACTTTCTCCCCAGAGTCAGCTGGCAGGTAGAAGCCCAGCGGGGCCAGGAAGGAGATCATCATACAGGGGATGAGCAGGTTAAAGATGTAGAAGGAGGCCCTACGTTTCAGGTGCAGGGTGTAGGTGATGTCTGGGTAGGGGTCCGAGCAGCAGCCGTACAGGATCACATTCTTCTTGGCTGGCATGCCCAGAACCTATAGTTAGGATAGCATGGAATAGAATATAAATGAATGGCCTGCGGTGATCTAGCGGTTTAAGAACACTGATACTTTGAACCTCTGCCAGCATGGGTTCAAATCCAATCCAATGCTCTTTCAGCACACTCTGCCTATCTCTCTCCATCCTATGCAATAAACAAATAAAATACATGTATTGTGCATCGTTGAATAGAAACTATGGAAACAACTAGATAAGACAGTCTTATAAATGCAAAAGTGTTTTCAATCAATGAAGTGCAAATAGGGAATACATATCAGGCTTTGCCCATACAAATATCAGCAAAAGCACTGCTATAAATAAAGGATTAAAAAAATTCTAAATAAACGAATAAATCTGACCTCCCACTCTACATTGGCCACGAAGTCGGCCAGGTCAGCACTGTCCAGAGCGTTGACCAGGTCCATCTGGTTGCCGTTGTGTGTCCAGGAGCCAAAGGTTAGGCGACACTGCTGGGCATCGAACGGGAAGAAGGACACATCCACTGAGCACGAGCTCTTAGTGATGGCCGGCTGGTCCCACATGATCTGTCCATCGTTACGGATCACCACATTGGTCTCCATGGAGCTGGCGAACTGGTCATCAGCACTGAGAGGAGGAGAGCAAGGCGAGAGGAAGGGAAAGTGTGTGAGTGAGAGAGAGGAGAGATTGAAGGGAAAAGGAGGAGTATGGAGGGAGGGAGGATAGAGGGAGAGAAGGAGGACAGGGATGGTGGGAGAAGGAGAGACGGAGGGAAGAGAGGGAGAAGAGGCAGAGTGTGTGAGGAATTCATTGGTGAACAAAGAAGGCAATTAAAAGCATAGAAAATGTGTTCTTATCTACAATAGATACCGTCAAGTCACTAAAGACTTAGTGACTGGGAAAGGACAGAGCAGAAATGGAGGGAAGGAAGATGGGCATGGAGTGTCTCACAGAGAGACAAAGGATGTGATGACGGTCAGGCAGGATGATTGAAAGATGATTGCCGGGGCGCAAGGAAAGTGGGGAGAGAAGGGGTGGAGCCCACCTCTCAGAGCCCACTTCTACACTCAGAAATATCACTACACTTCTGACCTTCATCACAGGGACTGGACTGAACTTAGAACTTTAATAGTCATTACCCTAAAAGTTTGAATCTTCTCAGAAATCAAAGCTTAGGAACTGAATCTGCATTGCGTGGCATCCCCCTACTATCAATCGTCCTCCAACAGGGGTTTGGTAATTAAACATGTAAAGTGTTAGTTTAAGGTATGGGATTATTGTGAGTCTCATGTAACACACAACATTCAGACTTGTCCAGATATTTCCAGGACAAATGATGTAGAAAGTCTAGCCTGTTGTAAAAGGATTACTGATTCAGTTGTAATAACAACAAAGGGAGATTAAAACATAACAAGACTGAAAGAATGAAGAGCTGGATTATTCCGCTAATACAGTGTTTCCCAGTATATATATGAGAAAACCCTGTGCATCTAGGTCCGGGTGCTGGTTTAGGTAGGAACAACTAGTGTCCAAAAACAAGTTTAAAAACCGCATACTAGAAAAGACAGGCAACCAACCTTGTCTTTAGTTATATTTATTTTCCATTTAAGGTTAAAAAAATGAAAAAATAAACAGAAGTCAAGGTCAGTTGTCTGTATTTTCTAGTGTGCAGTTTTACAGTTGTTTTTGGAGAGTTTCCCAACTGTGGGCCAATAACTGCGTTATTGATTAAGACTTGATTCTGGCTAGAAACACTGTCAATGTTGAATTGGCACATTGCAGCAATGAAAAACTTGAAAGGCTGTAGGTGGCCATAAATCATAACAAGTGCCAAGAGATTTTCCTGACCAGGTGGTCTAACCAAGACAAACCCTGGCACTAGTCATGGTGCAACAACAAGAAAGTCCTGCTCCAATACACTGTGATGAGCATCAGAAGTAGACTGGTTGCCTGGACACCCCGTGAGTAACGGCTTTTAGGGTGTCCAGCTTGTGTCCATGGCAACACAACAGACATTTGACGATGAGGGTGAAGAAGAGGAGTATGAGGAAGAGGACAACAAACCCGTGCAGGGAGAACCGATATGTCTCAATACCAGCCAGACCTACTTGTTATATAGGACAATATCAGGCCTCCATACATAACTACTAGGTATACGGATGGTATCAAGACCATCGTAGTCCTCCTTCTTCCAAGTGAGGTAGGCGTCCGTCCACACCTGCCGGATCCACAGGTACGTGGTCAGGATCTGGTTACGCTCATCCTGCAGAAAAACACACACAGGTAAAGAGACAACAGGTACTGAAACACACAGGTCCAATGACTACAAGTACTGAAAACATACAGAATTGGTAGTATCAGAGGAGGCTGAGGTGTGCATGTGATGTGGGGTCATCATGGTGACCTTGTGCATGTGTTTACCATGTCGATTATCTGTGAGAGGGTGATCTGCAGTGTGACATTGATGATGTGGTCCGTGTCCTCCACTGGTCTCAGAGCGTTGGTGTAGTTAGCGAACAAATCAGTCAGCAACTTTTGAGCATACCTCCCATGAGCACAAAGACTCACTGCCACACAGAGAGAGAGAAAGACAGAGAGGGGGGGGGGGGGGTTATATTATTCAATATTTAAATCCAAGCCTCAGTTTCTCAAAAGAATGGGAAAAATTGGCTATGCAGTATCCTAGCTCGATTAACCTTAGAGCGACCTTGGAATCCACTTAATGATGTCCAGTCATTTGATAAGCTGATCAAAAAGCTAGCTCTACATGTCTGTCTGGTCCCCTATGCATGACTCACGACAGTCATTACATTTGATAATGTTACAGTATCTTTTGGTTAGGCTTCTTCCTATATGTAGGCACATTTCAGGTATTGCCCTTTTGTGCGGTTGCCCTTTAACTGCAGGGTCACTGGCAGAAGCCCTGCTCCAGATGTTCTCCCTTAATCGCTGCATTGATGGAACTGGTGGGATAGTCCTGCAGTCTCCCAAGCCTTTCTTGAAAGAGTTCCTGTAGGGGTTTGGGCCAGCTTCTTGTGGTCCATTAATATTTGGAATTTGGTTTGGCAAGAAACACACAAACAATGGCAACACTCATGTTTCTAAACCTTATGTTAATTTTGTATTATTTAGAAATTCTATTTGACAGAGACAGACCGAGGGTGAGAGAGAAAGTGACAAGGGAGATGGAGACAGAGAAAGGGGAAATGTTAGAGAGTTTAACAGGGAGAAGTAAACAGAGGTGAAAAGGACAAAAAGATTAGGGGTGACTTTAGCGTGAGGTGAGGAAAGAGAGAAAGGGTTGGAGGAATGGAGGGAAGGAGTTAATTACTCAACGCACAGAAGAGAAACGCTGGATATATGAGAGAGAAGGAAAGAGAGGGGGAACAGAGAAGGAGAGGGGGACAGAGGCAGATAAGCGGAAAGTTAATTACAAACAGTAAATGAGATAGTGTGTCCATCTAGAACGGCTAAATCCCTGTCCATTCACTTCCTACTGTAGACAGCACAGCGCAGCACAGGCACAGGCACGCCCTGTGTGCCACTACAACCACCACTGCAGAAAGTTAGACACAATCAGTGCCTCTACACTTACTACTGCCAAACGTTATTGTCACTCAATCTCAAACAATGCATGTGTGTGTGTGTCTGTACATCTAACAAATCAGTGTATGTATGTATGTATGTATGTGAGAGAGAGAGAGAGAGAGAGAGAGAGAGAGAGAGAGACAGAGACAGAGACAGAGAGACAGAGAGATGAAGAGAGAGAGAGAGAAAGAGAGAGAGAGAGAGAGAAAGAGAGAAAGAGAGAAAGAGAGAGAGAGAGAGAGGGATGAAGAGAGAGAGAGAGGGATGAAGAGAGAGAGAGAGGGATGAAGAGAGAGAGAGAGGGATGAAGAGAGAGAGAGAGGGAGAGAGAGGGAGAGGGAGAGAGAGGGAGAGAGAAAGAGAGGGATGAAGAGAGAGAGAGGGATGAAGAGAGAGAGAGAGGGAGAGAGAGAGAGAGAGAGAGAGAGAGAGAGGGGAGAGAGAGAGAGAGAGAGAGAGAGAGAGAGAGAGAGAGAGAGAGAGAGAGAGAGAGAGAGAGAGAGAGGGAGAGAGGGGAGAGAGAGAGAGAGAGAGAGAGAGAGAGGGAGAGAGGAAGAGAGGGAGAGGGAGAGGGAGAGAGAGAGAGGGAGAGGGAGAGAGAGGGAGAGG